>NC_056741.1:1899398338-1899605838 GCF_019279795.1 Protopterus annectens
GGCTTCCTGTGGAAGGGGGGCTGGGAGAGGGTACAAAGTTGAGACAGGCTCAGCTTTTGGGTCCTACTTTACAAGGCTTGAGACAGGTAGCTAAGGAGGCACCAAATGCTTGGGGGGAAAGGGGACTCTGTATACTGTAACAAAGGATACTGTATAGAGAGTGGATCCCTGAGGGAGGGCTAGAGGGTGAGGTAATACGGCAGTTGGTAGAGCCCAGAGCCTACCATCTTGCACCTCTAGCCATAGCCCATGGCATTCCTTTTGCAGATAACAAAGCGGTACTGTACACAGGGTGGACCCCTGAGGGAGGGCTAGAGGGTGAGGTAATATGGCATTTGGTAGAGCCCAGAGCCTACCATCTGGCACCTCTAGCCATAGCCGATAACATTTCTTTTGCAGATAAAACATGGTTACTGTATAGAGAGTGGCCCCCTGAGGAAGGGCTAGAGGGTGAGGTAATACGGCAGTTGGTAGTTCCCAGATGCTACTGTCTGTCACCTCTAGCCATAGCCCATCCCATTCCTTTTGCAGGTCATATGGACATAAGGTGTACGAAGAGACACATTATACAGAACTTCTATTGGCTTGGGATTGCAAAGGATGTAACAGGGTACTGCATGACCTGTCAGCAGTGCCAAAAGGTAGGCAGGAGGCAGGGACATAAATTGTACTGTATTTTAATGGATATCCCCTCTTCAGGTTAAAAATATACGAAGAGTGTTACAAGAGGCTGGGGGCATGTTCAGTGGGAAATCCGGGTGCACCCACCTAGTGCAGCACCATGTGGATATAGGACCCAAAGGCCTATTAAGCAAGCTCCTTATAGAGTGCCAGAGTGAGTCAAATAGACTTTGAAGGAGAAGATAAAGGAGATGTTAGAGCTGTGGGCAATCCAGGAGTCCAGCAGTCCTTGGACTTCCCCTGGTAGTCTTGGTACTGAAGAAAGATGGCAGTGTAAGATTCTGTGTAGACTACAGAAAGTTAAACAGTTATACAGAGTCAGATGTGTACCCCCATGCCTAGAACAGGTGAAGTTTTAGAACAGCTGGGTGGGGCTAAGTATTTGACCACTACTGATCTGACCAAGGGATGCTGGCAGGTGGCCTTGACTCCCATCACTAAAGAGAGGTCAGCTTTTGTAACACCTTTTGGATTATATGAGTTTACAAGGATGCCCTTTGAGATGAAGAATGCCCCAGCAACCTTCCAGGGGTTAGTAGATCATATCTTAAGTAGGAGCAGGAGGCCATGTTCTTGCTTATTTGGACAATATTGCCATTTACAGTCATTCCTGATAAGAGCACCTTCAATGTATCAGGGAGGTCCTAGGTAGATTAAAAAGGGCAGGGTTGACAATTAAGCCTAATAAGTGTCAGCTGGGTATGGCAGAGGTCTCCTACCAAGGACACAGGTTAGGGAGTCATAAGATTAGAACAGAACCTGCCAAAGTGGAGGTTATTCAGGTGTTACCTCTCCCTATTACCAAAATGCAGGTGAGAGCATTCCTAGGGACAGCAGGGTACTATAGAAAATTTGTGCCCAACTATAGTAAAATAGCTGCACTACTTACTGACCTAACAAGGAAAAATAAGTCTGATAAGGTAGTGTGGACCACAGATTGTGAGCAGGCATTCCAAAAGCTTAAAGAAGCTTTGGGGGACCCCCCTTGTATTAGCCAGTTCAGATTTCAGTAACGCCAATGTAGATGGATACTCATGACAGGGTATAGGGTGGTGTGTTTCCAGACAGCCCCATTTTTCTCAATCGATGATTTTCCAGGGTCACTTGAAAATTTAGCTTGAGTCTTCAAAGCAGGGAGAAATGTAAGGATATTTAGTATTGTTATCTGTGCTAGCATGACTGGCTGAAGTTCTGTAAATAATTGTAAATTACCCTATGTTACATATGCCAGCATGACTAGCTATAATTTTGTAAATAAGTTTGTCTTTTGATTATCTCTCTGATTTATGCAAGATGTTTGAATGTCAGACAGTGTTCTTCTGGCTGACCAAATGTACATGTTCTTTGTGGGGAGAGTTCTGAATGTATGTTGGGCCAGAGTCAGCTGTCCTAGATCTTATGTCATTGTGTGCCAGGGCTGGGAGAATGGAATCTTTGCTGCAGCTGTTTGTTTACTTTTCAGAGTCTGATATGAGAGTAGAATTCTCATGGCAACTTCTTGTTACTTTTGAAAAAAGATCTGCTATAAAAAGCATGTTGTTCAGTTGTTTTCCAGAGCTGTTCAGCAGTAGAAGTCCAGTTGTTTCCAGGAGAGTAGTTGTTCCATTCACTGAGGACAGACAACAGCTAGTACTGTGGACATAATTTTTCATTTTACCTTGCAGAAGTAAGAATATAATCTTGCCTTACTAAAGTATTTAGATTAGACAGGGACAGTTAATTTTCAGATAGATGTTTTTTTCTAAAATCAATGTGAGATCTATCCTACAGTCTTATGGTCATATTTCTGTATGTGAAACTCTGATGTTTATTGGAATCTGTCATTAAGTATTTACATGTTTTAAATCATTTTATTTATTAAATGTTTTACTACCTCTCATTGTGACAGATTATTTATTTAATATTTTTAATAACTTGAGAGTGTTTGTGCTTATTGTGATAACACCAGGACCACTCCAAAAGGCCTTGATGCTTGGGATACATGCTACCATTTGTTTCAATATCTATTTTACCCAATATAAATGAACACCCCTTTTGAAGGGTTTTGTGGTATTTGACTGGTGGCAGCCATCACCTTGTAATTTGGGCAAAGAAACACAACAGGTAAATATGTGTCAATCTTTCCAGAAAAGGGACACAGTGCTCTGAAGTGGTTAGTGTGGAGATTCATTTGGGGACCTGCAGTGAAGCATATAGTCCAGTCCCAGGTTTGGAACATGTTCCCAGTGTACTCTTAGGGGAAATTGTGTATTTCTATCTGTGCTTTTAATGACATTCTCCTACCGGAGACAGTGGTGAGGACTGAAGCTCCTTAGTCACAGCATATACTCCACTTAATGTCCTTAACATTCACAAGGACACTGAAGTAACTGCACTAAAAAAAGTTTTTGTTCTTATTAATATATGTAGAAAAATTCATGATGTAAATTAAGAAGTTATGTACTCACCATAACGTTCCATGTGAGTTGTTCCATCTCGCCTCCATTCTTCACTGATGGGTTCGGAGAAGATCCATCGGCTCCGACATGGCCGTTAGCAAAGCTCAAGGTTTGCCAGTAGCTTGAGACCAAGCCCCTTATCCCATGATGCACTGCTGGAATTACCTCAGATCTTGTTTGCTGCGTGTACCATATCCCTGTAAGAGAACTACTCTCCCAAGAGAAAGAAAGATTGAATAACCAGGAT
The DNA here is from genome assembly GCF_019279795.1 of Protopterus annectens. Taxonomy (NCBI): domain Eukaryota; kingdom Metazoa; phylum Chordata; order Ceratodontiformes; family Protopteridae; genus Protopterus; species Protopterus annectens. The sequence goes on from NC_056741.1 coordinate 1,899,401,705, forward strand.
GAGACCATCCTCTAGGTCAACTATCAGCCAGATGGGGGATGGAGGGAGGGACGTAAGAATGAAGGCGAGATGGAACAACTCACATGGAACGTTATGGTGAGTACATAACTTCTTAATGTGAAGTTGTTCAATCTCGCCATTTATTCTTCACTGATGGGTAGCATCCCTAGCACCCTGAATCTCGGGTGGCTCATGGGAGTACATTCTTCAGGACCGTAGACCCACAGGAGGCCCTGTCCCTGGAGGTCTTATCAACTTTGTAATGAGTGATAAAGTTATGAGGTTTTGACCAAGTGGCTGCAGCTCAAATGTTATCAAGGGGTAATTTGGCTTGAAATGCAGAAGATGTAGAAACTGCTCTGGTAGAATGAGCTTTAATCTTGTGTAGTAAGGGCATATTATCAGTTGAATAAACAAAAGTGATGCAGTCAGATAGCCATTTAGGAAGCATTGTTTTAGCCACTGGTCTACCTCTTCTGGCTTCAGAGAAAGATACAAAGAGCTGGTCTGATTTTCTAACATCTTTTGTTCTGTCCAAATAATATCTGAGCATTCTGTGAACGTCAAGTTTGTGCAGCATGTACTCTAATTTGTTGGAATGGTTAGGGAAGAAGACTGGCAACTCAATGACTTGGTTGATATTGGATTCAGAACAAACTTTGGGCAAAAAATAGGAGTTTGTCCTAAGTGATACTCTATCAGCATGAAAAATCAAATAACGAGGGCTGATAGATAAGGCTTGAAGTTCTGACACTCTGCAGTCAGAATTAATAGCCACCAGAAATATAGTTTTCCATGATAAAAATTTGAGATCACAAGATGATGCTGGTTCAAATGGGGGAAGAATCATGTGAGAGAGCTTAAAGTTTAGATTCCAAGGAGAATAAGTTGTTTTCACTGGAGGCCTCATGTGGAAGGTCCCTTTGAGGAAAGCCTTAGACAACTTGTGGGACATTATGTTTAGCCCGTCCACTCCTAGATGAAAGTTAGATATAGCAGCCAACTGGACCCGAACTGTAGCAGCTGCAGCTCCTTCATTAAAAATCATAGTCAAGAATTCTAAAATGGACGTCAAAGAAGGGGCTTGATAAGGATCAATGTTCCGTTTAGAAGCCCATATGGAAAATCTCTTCCACTTACTAAGATATAGTCTTCTGGTGGATGGCTTATGAGACAAGCGGATCTGTCTTGTTTCATCAGAAAGATCATGAAGCCTGGCTATGAGGGGAACTGGAGCAGCCAAGCTGTGAGCTTCAGTGACTGCAAGGAGGGATGGAGGTCCCCTGACGGATGTGTCAGAAAGTCTGGAACTGGGTCCAGAATCCATGGATCCTCCAATAGATGATGATGATGATGATGATGATGATGATGATGATGATGATGAAGAAATGGGAACCAAATTTGCTGAGACCAATATGGGGCTATGAGGATGATAGTCCTTCCCAGCGACATTGCTTTCTGTAGTATAACAGGGATTGGAGGGAATGCATAGAGGAGACCCAGGGGCCAATCGTGTGCCAGTGCATCTCTTGGGGGTTGTCCCAGAGGGGGAATCAGAGCAAAGTAACTGCTGCATTTGGTGTTGAAGTGACTGGCAATAAAATCAGAGCAAGGCTGACCCCATTTGCAAAAAATCCTGTCCGCAATCTTTTGTTTGAGGGATCACTCATGTAGCAACAAAATTGCCCTGCTCAGTTTGTCTGCTATCACGTTGGATCTCCATAGGATGTGCATTGCCAACAGAAAGCACGGTGAGGAGACAGCCCACTGCCAAACTCTGAGGGCTTCTCAGCAAAGGGGGAAAGACTTGGTCCCGCCTTGCTTGTTCAAGCACCAGACTACCGACATGTTGTCTGTCTGAATTGCAATCATCCCTAGAGGAAGAGAGTCCTGAAAGTACTGCAACATCAGAAGTACTGCTCTCATCTCCAGAACATTGATATGCAGGTGTGACTCTTGATCCATCCACATGCCTTGGGCATTCATTCCCTGAAAATGCCCCCCCCACCCTATCAGGGAAGCATCCGTGGTCACAGTGGCTACTGGAGGGGGTAGAACAAAGGGACGTCCTATAGTTACATGAAGAGACGTCAACCACCACTAGAGATCTTTCCTGCAAGAGTTTGTAATCAAAATCATATGACTCATTGGAAGTTCCTGATAGGACCATTGGGTGAACAACTGCCATTGAAGAATCTGCATGTGCATCCTTGCTAATGGCATGGCCAAGATCGCTGCAGCCATCAAACCTAATACTTTTGGAACTTCTGCGGTTAGTGCTCTGTCCTTCGACACTAATGAGTTGACATGCTGGTGAAGGAGAAAGATCCTTTTGATTGGTAGTGGTAGAGTGGTGGTTGAAGTGTCTAACTCTGCTCCTATAAAGATGAGTTAATTGTAATGCCTAAGTGATGGCAGAGTGTCAAGAGTGTTTTCTTTTGCTTGAATAACTTGATACCTGGTGGTGGAGGTAAGGAGCCAATCATCTAAGTACAGAAACACCTGGAATCCTAGATGCCTCAAATGAGCCGTGACCACTGCCATGCATTTTGTGAACACTCTGGGGGCTGCAGTGATACCAAAGGGCAGGACTCAAAACTGATAATGATTGGCTCCCAGCCAAAAACGCAAATGATCTCTAGATGGCCTGGCCATTTTTATGTGGTAGTATGCATCCTTGAGATCTACTGAGCAGATCAATTGTCTCTCCCTAAAAAGGGAAGTATTGACTGAAGCGTGACCATCCAGAACTTCTCTTTCTTTACAAATTGGTTGAATCTGTTGAGGTCCAAAATAGGTCTCCAGTCCCCTGTTTTCTTTGGAACCAAAAAGAATCTTGAGTAAGTTCCGGATCCTATTTGGTCTGCTGGGACTGGCTGGATGACTCTTTTTTTCTAGCAACTTGCAGACTTCTATAGTTGCTTGTTCTCTGTAACTGGGTGGAACATCCAGGATTCTCTTTGGGGGCATGGGTTGGGTGAAGAATGGTATGAAATACCCTCTGGAAATAATACTTTGTACCCAGCTGTCATTTGTTATATGTAGCCAGGCATCTGGGTATAAAGATAAGCGACCCCTGACTGCCTCCAGAGCAGGACAGTCGGGTCTCCCTTCAGGAGCACTGATAGGGTTGACCAGAGAAGTGATCTCTGTCACCCTGGTGTTGCGGACCCCCTCTGCCACGAGGGCAGCGTCTTCCATTGTTACCCCCTCCTCTGCTCCTGGAGGGAGGGTTGACCACGTGTGTCCTGAAAGGCTCCTTGGACTTTTCTGAACCATATTTTCCCTCCCCATTGGCCTTTGGGGTAAGGCCGAGTAGGGGTGGAAAAATGGACTCCGATGGCAGACAGAGTCTTTCCCTCTTGCTCACACCTGGTGAGAGTTTCCTTTACTTTGGGCCTAAAGAGAGATGAGCCATCAAAAGGGGTGTTGACAAATGAAGACTTAAAGGGCTCCGCAAAGGAACAAAAGCGCATCCAGGAATGTCATATTAGCACAACTCCTGTACACGTTGCTCTGCTCGTCCCATCAGCTGTAGATGATATGAGATGCATGGACGAGTTCACGATGGCATTTAAGGTAGTGAGCTGGGCGGCAACTTTGTCAGAAGCCCCAGCAGCTACAGTACCCTGAAGAGTATCTCACAACTCCTTAAGGAGATCTCTTTGCAATCTGGTAAAGTGGGTCAAATAGTTCAGGGATCAGAGTGTAAAAGTCACTGAACTAAACAAGTGTTTCCCATATCGATTCATGATCCTGGACTCTCTGTTAGGAGGATGGATCATCGAGGAAGTCTCAGACATTTCCTTCTTGGTGGTCACCGCCACCACCATGGCATCAACAGGGACTCCCCCTTGGACAAAACATCTTTATCTATGGGGGTAGAAATTAACTTGTTGGGCCTCCGTGGGACAGGCTCCATGGACTCCCACGCCCTTTGAGAGACCAGCTGCATGAGCTCATCAAAGGGCAGAGACACCCAAGAGGTGGAAGGTTGAGACCCGAAAGCCTTCAAGAGAACTGACTCATCCTCAGTAGGGCATTTGGATTGCCAATCACCCCTCTGCCTAAAGATCTCGAGTATCTCTGCAAAGGAGATATCCTCAGAGGGGGATCATGGGGACCAATCTGACTCATCCAAGTCAGTATCAGATGTCAAAGACTCCTGTGGGAAGTCCAAGTTTCTCCTCTTACACAATCTCTTCCTGGGGACCTCCTGAGTGGGAGCCTCTGGGGAGGTCTCGGAAGAGCAAGGTGTGCCCTGTGGGGCCACCTGAGGCTCAGGGTCTCTACGCTTGGCCTGGACGATGGAGGCAGAAGCAGACACAGGCACTTTGGGGGAAGAGGAGGCCAGACCTGGTGTCAAAGATGTCTTTGGGGACAAGGCTCTCCTCATGGCTTCAAAAGCATCACAGCTCCGATGAGAAGGAGTCGGACCCGAGGAACCCGCCATCCTCTCCCGCACTGAAGCCATGGTCTCTGAGCCGGAGGCAGGAGCTGAGGCCCAGTGAGGAAGAGTCGGCACCAACAAGTCCCGATAGGAGAGTGTCAGCCCCCTGAGTCCCCGGTCGGCACTGAGGACGTCAGAGTAGATGGAACCGATGATGCCATAGCAGGTCTCAGCTCCACGAAGAGCAGGTTGGCTTCTTCCAGTTCCAAAGATCCGATACAGCTTGGAGGAGGAGCAGTCAGATCCGGGATGGTGGCCTTTGGTTCCGACTCTGGGGTTGGAGCTGACAACAATTTAGCAAGGCCTGGTGCCTGTAAGAGCTTCTGCACCAATCAGTCCATATCCAACTCTGAGAGGCTGACAGAAGATCTAGAGGAGTGCACCAAAGGTGCCGACTGGAGGAGTGGAGATGCAGGTCTCTCAGAGACCGGCTCCAAAACAGTGGGCCTGCTCCAAAATGAAGAGACACTCTGCTCTGAGCCGAAGTCCCGGAATCCTCCACTTTCTTAAACTTTTTAGATGCCTTAGAATCAGTAGATGATTTTGATGATTTAGAGGACTTGCTGGCCCCATCCTGGTCAGACAAAGCTTCAGTAAAAGGATGTTTCAGCAAACCTTGATCCACAAGTTTCCTTTTCCTCTCTAAAAGAACCCTTGAAGAAAAGGAATGGCAAATGCTACAGGACTCTCGCAAGTGCATCACACCCAAACAATACACGCACTGAACAAGCCCATCAGTGAGAGACATCTTTTGCCCGCTGTCTGGACATTTTTTGAATCCAGACTTTGGGTGCTTGTCTTTTTCTTCAGACATATTAACAAACAATACACAGACTAAACAGTCTAAAACAACCTAGAAGAAAATGTATCCAAGGCTCAAGAAACACTCTAACTAACACTGTTTAACAAATGGCCGGAGAAAAACAGCCAACAATACGAAACAGCCTAAAAGTTAAAGCTATCCTTAGGCTCAACTTTAAAACAGAACACACTCTAACAATGGCCTCAGAAAAGAAGGCCAACTCTACTAAAAGTGTAACAGCACACTATCTACACTATTAAAAGTATAACTCACACTAAAAAAGTAAGGAAACACACACACACTGAATAACTAGGCCTAACACGAGGCCGCTACAAATATTTAAACTATGAAGCACCAAGGGAATAAGTCTAAAGAGACAACTACAGGAGCTGAATACATAACTATCTATAAAAGTTAAAGAATTTTTCCAAAAGAAGTTGCGTAAAGCAAATTTGTGTCAAAACAAGGCTCGCGCGAACTGGAACCACTGAGATCCGTGCCGCGGCAAACTAGATCTAAGGTAATTCCAGCAGTGTATCATGGGATAAAGGGCTTGGTCTGGAGCTACTGGCAAACCTTGAGCTTTGTTAACGGCTGTGTCAGAGCCGATGGATCAGCTCCGAACCCATCAGTGAAGAATGAACGGTGAGATTGAACAACTTCACATTGCATGTTATCTTGTAAAGCAGTTTTCCATAGTATTCATTCTGAGATATTTTACATGTGATGCGAAGGAGTCTAATCAGTGACTGTTATATATGTTTAAAATAGTAAATAAAGAGAGTGCTTTTCTTACTTGTGAAATATCCAGGCTTTACACTGTAACAAGGTAAGAAAGGCAGGACAGAAGCAAGTTTACAGTAATTATAATGTTGTGATATTGAGCTGCTGCGGTGGGGGATGTAAAATTGTGCTGATGACATTATGGCTAGAATTACAAAAATATTTTACAGAGGTGGCTATCTAAATGAATGTCCTTGATTTAAGCTATAAACAAGTTTTTTAAAGCAAATAGTTTGGAGAAATAAAATAAAACAATGAAAGGTATGGAGAAAGTACATTTTGTAAGCAAACTTACCATAAACTTTAGATGCTTGAATGATCACTAGTGAAGTAACCTTAGCTACATAGGTTAAATCCTACACAGGACATGACAGCTAGACAGCTTCCACAGCTTAAGGGCACATTCCCCATGCTCAAACTATTATCAGCTCAAGCAGATCTGAATAAAATCAGTGGTATGCGCAATAAGCCCTTCACAACCAACTGAGAGAGGGAGGCTAGAGCCCTGAAAGAGGTCAATGCTAGGTAAACAAAAATCAAAGTCCTCATCCAGGCAATAAAAAGTACACAAATATAAAGGGGATGGAGGGTGGGAGCAGCTACTGCTGAAGTAGCAAAAGTTGTTTACTAATTTTCTTCATGTTGTGCACAGAAGAAGACCCTAAGAGCTGGGAGACTGTTCCATGGTAAAGATGAAAAAGATGCAGGATTCCTGGGGAAGCCTAACAGCAGGAGTTGGTAAAACAGATAAATAGTGAAAGTTACTTTTTCCACAAAAAACAGTGAAATGTACCTTAAACACTTACCCCGCCCCAAAACTAAAATAATACAACTTTTACCTCAGAGGAGGTAGCTTTAAATTAGTTTCAACAACTTTTTTTATAAAATTACCGTAATGCTAGATCCATCTCAATCTGTGGCTTATCAGATCCAAGCAGATCTGAAGCGGTCACGTCAGACTCTTAGCTTCAAAGCTCTAACTCCTCTCCCATGATGCTGTGCATCCCCAAGTCTTTTCAGATCAAATTTGCCCCTCCCATACCACACCTCTATCGAACAAGTCACCTAAGGAATCCTAAGGCCAAGGCCAAGACCAAATGGGTCTAATAAAACAAGGCATTAGGCATGTTCACAAGGTCCTCTAGAAGCAAAAAATACTATTGACAATTTGATAGGGAAATGGAGGGAGTGATGCTGAGATGGACAGATGATGACAGCATGAATCTAGCATTATATGGTAAATACATATGTTTCATATTAATGTTTTCTCTTCCATTCACCTCAACCAGTGGGACAGAAGCCCTAGTCAGACTAATTAGGTGGTATCAGGAGAGAACATTCTGCAGAATGGTGAAACCAAAAGAAGTCTTTGACCTAGACTGAATATCAAGCTTGTAACAAGACGCAAAAGGTATGAGGAATGTTCAAACAAGTAATCTCTGAGCAAATACCATCCAAAGAAGCATGACTGAAAAAGTAACTTGTAATGAGATATCTAGGTGTGAAATGTTAACAGAGTTGCGGCTGCACAGATGTCACTGATAGTAACTCTTTTCACAAATGCTGTAGCGGTAGCAATTGCTCTAGTAGAATGAAACTTAGGTTTTGAGTGCAGAGTTAATCCTATAGCTTTACAAACTAAAGAAATGCAGCCAGCCAGCCACTTAGAATGTGTAACTTTTGACACATTGTGTCCCGACTTTGTTTTGGAAAAGGAGACAAACGGCTGATATGATTTTCTAATATCTTTGCTACAGTGTAAGTAAAATCTAAGTTGTCTGTGAGCATCTACTGTATGAAGCATATGTTCTCTTTATTATTAGAGTAATTTGGAAAAAAATACTGGCAGGTCAATGTATTGATTCAGATTCACTTCTAATGAAACCTTTGGGAGAAAGGAAGGGTTTGTTCTCAATGATACTATCTTTAAATTATTATACATGAAAAGGTAACAGAATGGGAAGAGGCCAAGAATTCATTTGGACTGCAGGCTAGAGATTGCCTTCCCTATCAAAGACTGATATCAGAGTGAGTACAAGAAACAGAAAGGAATAGGGGGGATCCTAAGTGAAAGACCAGTACTGGTAGAGTTTTTAGTAGAGTCTAGAACAGAAGCTGCTGTTAAAAAGGGATAATTATTAAGGCATATAAAATATTGCATGATAACTATATCAATCAATCAAAAGAGGTTAGATTGGAAAGAGAGACTGGGTAAGCAATTTACAAAGAAAACTGGAGGATACATGTATGGCTACCAAATATGCAACAAAGTCTACAAGATTTAGGATCATTGCTTGCACACGTATTTTTATACCTCAAGCAGACTCCAAAGAATTTTTCCTTAAGCAGATCGCAAAATGTTGGATGTGTGATGGGGAAGAAAGAGGTAATTGGGAACATATTTTAGGAGTGTAATGAGTGACAGACTTTAAAAATTCCTTGTAGATTACTATGTCAGAAATACTTAGTGAGCAAATTGGTGTAACTAAGTAAATTATTTTTTTGAGCTGTGATACAGACTCTGAATTGCCTACACACAGTAAGGCCTTGCTGAGTTTAATTCTGGTAGCTGCCAAAAAAGCAATTACTGCAAATCCTTTAAATCAACTGTACTATAAGTACTGAATATGGTAACACAGATAAAAGAAATGGAAGTGGGATCTTTACAGAATGGTAGGAGAAAATTAACATAGAAAAATGTGAATTGTCGGATCAATACATGTAGAATGTTTGGGAGGAGGATTGAGGTTTAAGGGAAGGTAGGAATTGAATGAGCTATGTAATGTTTGACTGATGACTGTATAGAAGATTATAAGTGATGTACAATGTTTGCAACTGAAAATATGTCAAAATGATTTGTTTTCATTTTTATAAATGCATGATTGCCTGTATCATAAGTGATAATTCAATAAAGATGTTTCTTGTTTAAATTAAAAATGACTATCTCTCTGGAAGACGAGAAAGGGTGGCTTGTGTGAATGTGCTTGTAATTCCAAAACTCATTACCTAATTGCCTTTGCTAAACTTTCCAAGAAAAAAACTTCAAGTCAGGTGTTGCTGGAGGCTCAAAAGTTTTCTGAGTTAATGACCGAAATACAGTGACATGTCATGGAGGAACTGGTTCTCTAATGAGGGACTCAATAAAAAAAGTCCTTTGAGGAAAGCTTTGCATTTCTAAGGGAAGCAATGGATAGTCATTATGACCTATATGGAAGTTTGAAATGGCAGCCATTTGAACTTTGGTAATAGAAAAACTGAAACCCTGTTGGAAGAGTTCTGAAAGAAATTTCAGTATATGGCTGGGAGAAAGACAGAAAAAGGATCTAACTCTTTTGATGATGCCCAAATATAAAATTGTTTCCATTTGTTTTTGGAAGATTTTTTTGGTCGACTCTTTTTAAGAAAAAATTTTGTGGAGTACTGGAGAAGATAGCCTGGCATTTCTGACTATCGTTAACATTGGAGAAACCATGCAGTTAAGTTTTAGGGTTTGTAGATCTGGTAGAGACACCTCAGATAGGTGACTCAGAAGATCCGGAATGGGATCTAGCACCCATGAAGGGTACAGCAAGTGAGGTCAAAGGAAGGGAAGAGAAATCTGCCAGATCCAGAATATGGCAATAAGGATCACCTTGGTCTTGCACCTCTTGGATTTCTATATAAACTTTGTGACAAGAAGTATCGACGGGAATGCATACAGGAGGCCTGGGGTCTAAGAATGGACTAGAGCATATCTAGGTGATTCTCACTGTGGAGAGATGAAGGCAATGTACCTGCTGCATTTGCTATTTAGACAGGAGGCAAAGAAGTTGCAGCAAGGTTGACCCCAATGGCTGAAAATCCCTGTTGCCACTGTCAGTTTGAAAGACCACTTGTGGGGTAGTAGAACAGACCTGCTCAACCTGTCCATTAGAATATTCAACATCCTGGGAAACTGCACTGCTAACAGATAATGTTGGGAAGACATTGCCCATTGGCAAACTCGCATGGCGTCCTGGCAAAGAAGATATGAATGCGATGCTCCTTATTTGTTGATGTTCTATACTACAGAAGTATTGTCCAGATGGGAAACACACACTTGGGTTGATAGTCTTGGAAGACTGCTCTCATCTCCAAGATACTGATGTAAAGTTTGGCCTCCACAGGTGACCATGTGCCTTAAATCATCTTCTCCTCGAAAAGCTCCCCCCATCCTACAATGGAAGCGTCCATGGCTACTGTGGCTTGAGGGGTTGGTGAATGGAAGGATCTCTTTTTTGTCAGTGATGGAGAGGTTATTCACCAACTTATGTGGTTTCTGCATATTTGAATGAGACGGATTCTGGCATAGAAGGGATGAAGAATTTGCGACCACTGGATTAACAATGTCCATTGTAACAGTCTCATGTGATATCTTGATAGTGGTACTAAACTGCTGGTACAGGCCATCAGGCCTAATACATGAAAAATCAATCTTACTTGTAGATGACAATGTTGAGCCACCGGCCTTAATTATAGTACTCATCTGTTGGAAGTCTGGCAATTTGTTGAATTGTGTTGATCTGACAATGTACGGATTTTGTGTGTTGAGTAGGAGGTAGTTTGTTCTTCACATGACTGATTGTTATCCCTAACTGATCTACAAGATGGAGTAGGAATGCTTGGTGCTGTAGTAGTAGATCCTTGGAGGTAGCAGTTAGGATCTAATCATCTAGCTATGGGAAGACTTGGATCCCTTGCATTTGTAGGTGAGCTGTTACCACTACCATAATCTTTTTTTCCCAAACATCTTTATTAAATTTACATATATGACAAAGGCAATCTTACATTTATATAAATGAAAAACATACAAAATGATAGCACTTCAGTTGCAGTTTACATCACAGACACCATTGAAACAACTGTAGTTGCAACATTATACATCACTTATAAACCATCCAGTCACTGTCAGTTAAGTATTATGTACCTCATTCAAATACTGCCTCTTAAACCTCGTTCCTGATCTGCGTATATTATTCCCACAAGTCCCATTTTTTCCTATGTAGTTTGCTCCTTCCCCTTTTTTAAAGATCCCAATTCCAGTTGTTTTATCTCTGTTACTATATTCACTACTTCAAGTAAAGTTGATCTAGACTTTGATATCCATTTTCTAGTACTTGCTTTTTTGGCAGCCAGCATAATTAGACTCAGCAAGGCTTTACTATGTTTAGGCAATTCTGATTCTGTAGCATAACTCAAAAAAATCCTCTCCCCAGTCAGTCCAATCTGCTCACCCAGCATCTCCGATAGAGCGGTCTGCAGGGAATCCCAAAAGTCTGCCAACTCATCACACTTCCAAAAAATATGTTCCCAGCTATCTCTTTCTTGCCCGTCACACCTCCAACATTTGATATCTACCTGAGGAAAAATTCTTTGGAGTCTACTTGGGGTATAAAAATACCTATGTAAACACTTCCAGGCAAAGATCCTAAATCTTCTAGACTTTGTTGCATATTTGGGAGATATACATATATCCCCCATTGTCTTTTTGTGAATTGCTTATCCAGTTTCTCTTCCCAATCCTTTCTAAGCTCCTCTGATTGATTCTTATAATTATAATGCAATTTTTTATATGCTTTACTAATTATTCCTATTTTAATGGCATCTTCTGTTCTAGATTCTATTAAAAATTCTACCAGTGCTGGTCTTTCATTCAGGAGCCCCCTATTTCTTTCTCTTTGCCTATACTCTGATATCAATCCTTGATAGGGAAGGCAATTTCTAACCTGCAGTCCAAATAAATTATTGGACTCTTCCCATTCTATTTCCTTTCCCTTTCTGGTTATTTGATCACAATATCTTGGTTCCTTTGCCATTTTTTCTCCAGTAAATTCCAGGCCCCTCTTGCCTATTATCTGTATCCCAGACCACAGTCAACCCTATTGGCAAAATCTCTTTTCTCCATTCTTGTGCCGGTTTGGTTTTTAGAATACTTCCTGCTATTATAAATATAATACTCTGTATGATTCTGGTTGTTCTCCATAAGAGTCTGCATCCAAAATCCCAATCTCTCCTTATTTCTTCAGCTTCCTCCTTGTGTCAGCATCATTCATTTCCATTTTGAGTTAGTTTTCTGCTTGTGCTGTGTATAAGAGCCTTAACTGTGTTGTTCTAAAATACCCCCTCAAATTAGGTAATCCCAGTCCACCTTGTTCTAGTGGTAGAATCATCTTATCCCACTTGAACCTTGCTGTCTTCCCCTTCCCAGATAAAATCATTCAACTTTTTTAAATGCTATCAATAACTTCTCCTCTGGTTGATAAAAAGTATGCCTGTGTATAAGACTAAAGGGACTAAAAACATTTTAATGGCTTGTATCTTAGTATCGATATCCATAAAACAAAACTTCCAGTTTCTCAATTTTTGTGTTATCGTCTGCTTAGTCTCTTCCCACATATCCTTAGCTGCCACCACAGAGTCATTTCTAATCTATACTCCTAAACACTTCATTTTATCATGTCCCCATAAATATGGATATTGTTGGACCAATTTGTGTGTAGGTACATAATTTACCGCTATTGCCTTTGTTTTAGCTTCATTAAATTTGTATCCCGAGAAAATTTAAAAATGCCTTTAAGTGTTCCACAACACTGTAATGTCCCTTTCTAGTTTTGTCATGTAAAAATAATATCTGCAAATAGAACCAGCTTTTCCCGACTACCAAACTAATTATATCCTTGAATTTCTGAGTCCCTTATTTTCTTTACCAATGGTTCTAAATGTAATGCAAACAACAAAGGGGAAAGCGGACAACCCTGCCTGGTTCCTCTGCTCAAGCAGAAATTATCGGAGAGGACCCCACCCACTTTAATTTGTGCCTCTTATCCCTCATATATTCTTCTAATCAAGCTTATAATTGGATCAGGGGAAAGCAAATGCTTCTATTGCCCTGCTCATGAAGTTCCAGTCTACTCAGTCAAATGCTTTCTCTGCTTCAAGACTCACCAATAAAAGTGGTACTTTCTTACATTCTGCTTCCCTCCAGATCATCAGTGTTCTGTTAATATTGTCAAATATTTGCCTCCTCTCCACAAAACCATACTGATCCATATCTATCAATTCTGGTATAACTTTTGCCATTCTTTTAGCCATTATAGACAAACACTTTATAATCATGGTTTAGTATTGAAATGGGCCTGTATGAAGTTGGATCTGAAGAATCTTTACCCTCTTTAGGTATTACCATTACCACCAACCTTCTTACAGGATGCTGGTACTTCTCCTCCTCTTAAAATACTGTTAAAACTACTTTCCAGATCTTTCGTTTTTTTCCCCTCCTAACTTCCAAACTTTCTCAGGAATACCATCTACTCCTGGGGACTTTCCTGTAGATTGGTTATACACAACCATTTTTATCTCATCCCTTTGTATCCTGTTAGTAAATGAGCCTCATCTACCTCTAAATTTGGCATATTTAATTCTTACATAAACATTTCCATTTTGTACCTTTTCTTGAGTTCCATATTTCTCTGCTTTATACAAATTTTCATAACATTTCTGAAATATTTCCAATACTTGTACAGGATCTCGTGTTATCTTCCTTGTTATAGGCTCCCTAAGCTTGGTGACTGCCCTTTTCACTTTTTGTTGCCCGAGTGGTTGTGCCAGAAGTTTTTGTGCTCTAGAATCATCAAAAAACATTTGCTGAACAGCAATCTTTCCAAACTCATGCATATTATCGAGGTAATCCTTTATTTTCTGTTTAGCATTCTGCAGTAACTTCTTTTCTTGTTCAGACAGATTCCCCCTATTTTGCAATATTTTAACATATGTCAATCTCTCTAAATATTTCTTGTTACTGTTTAGCCATATCTCCCTTTCTTTTACTTTCAACCTAGTTTTAAACTCCACTTTAATTTTATCCCACTTCTTAACTATGTTTCAGAAGATAAATCTATCTTCTCTAGTAGCTCCTGAATTAATTCCACAACCCATTCCTTAAATTCCTCTCTTTTCAACTGGTAGGTGGGAAAGCGCCAATGTCTTATTTTCATTTCATTACCTTGTGTTTTTATTTAGTTATTATTGGTGTATGATCTGAAATAGTTACTGGGTGCATTTCAAGACCTTCAATTAAATGCACATGTTCCTGTGAGATATAAAATCAACATCTAGTACTGAATTCACATCTTCCATGTCAAACATTTTCATTTTTTTTTCAAAAATCTACCCTCCATTGTTATATTTTCCCTTCTAGGCCCCCCAGATACATTTTCACTGTTGCAACCCAAATTCCAGTCTCCACCTATAAGTAATATTCCTTGCTGAAAGCTGATTATTTTCCCCAGAATTTTCTTACGCTCCATTATAGTAGTTTTAGGGGGGAAGTAAATACATGCCATTTTAATCCTCCTCCCTACCCAGTAGCCCCTTAGTACTATGTATCTTTCATTATCTTTTTTTCCCTCTTCTATCACTATTGGAACTTCTCTTGCAATTAATATAAATACTCCTCTTTTCCTTTGCCCCAAATATTCCACTGCATAACCATCCTGAAAACCTTTCTTTATCAAATTCACGTATTCAGTTATTTCCCAGTTGTGTCTCTTGCAGCATAGCTATTTGCACTCTACATTTTTAATACAGTTCACTACTCCTTTTTTATATTCATCTGTAATACCATTTAAATTAAAAGACATTACAGAAAGCATCATTTTCTTATATAGTTATTACTGTAACCTTTTATTTATAAATGCTCTTTTGCTAAATGTCTAGTTCCAGCTTTTATGTTACATGTATATACTGTTCAGCAGGTTGGTCTTTTTGCGCCTATGTTACATGTTATATAACTTTGTTTTTCGAAAGCCCTCAAACTGAACACCCTCCCAAAAAAACCCTCCTAACACCTATGAACTTTACAATAAGACACAAAACTATGTACATCCTCAAATATTTAAGTTTTTGCTTCTTAATAAGAAGATAAGTTGATGGCTACACAGACAGGCTAAAGTTAACCAAAAAGAAAGGTTATTCATGCTAAGATGCATGGTACAGCCTGTACTATTAGTAAGTGCTATTTGATTTTTTAATATCTATATAACTCTCTCAGTTGAGAAAACATGTGAATGCTTTCAGTAAACACTTTTTCCAAGCTATTTTTCTTTATCAAATTGTCTTCTAGTGACATGCAAACCAGACACAAAACTAAGGGTATCTCGTTAATCAGAAAAAAGCCTTACAATATTCAATATTCTCTTTCATTTACATGCTTTGTAATAAACTTGTTACTGGATAACACCTAGGGGTTTTACCCAGTCATTTCCCTATGCAAGCATGGGAAAAAGCACACTGATTTTTCTTTTGTAATACTCTCTTAACCAGACCCTTCCCATCTTCCCCATCTCTTCCCCTCTTCATTCTTTTTTCATTGCAGTGCCTACATTTCTCAAAACTGGACAAAGAAAAGAGTGAAGAAGAGTGAACAAGAAAAAACAAAAGCACCTGTTTATATTAGTATCCCATTGCATTAAAAAAAACTGAGAACTTTACTTAAGTCTAACAGGTTTTATATTATCTTTAAAGCTGTCACACCTGGGAAAACCAGATTCTTTTCAGAGAACATTATATCCTAGCCAACATCTCTGTTCTTTCCTTTTTGTTTTTCCCTCAGCCAATCCCCTTCCACTAGACTGTTTTTTATCTTTATTAGATTGTCTCCATGGAGGCATGAACAGCAACTACAGAAATGCTACTTAGTATACATATTTGCAAGTGCTAGAAAATAAACTTTTATTATCAGTATTCTTCTTTTATTTACTTGCCCTCTGTTTTAAAATAAAGGTCCCTAATCGGTCATTTCCCCATGCAAGAATGAAGAAAAAAAAAAAAACATTAATTTGAACTGTCATGCCTCCATAACCAGGCTCCCTTTTTCCTTTTTTTTTTGTTTGTTAATCATTACATTGCCCATGTTTCTCAAAACTGCACAAGAAGAAAAAGAGAAGAGGGGAGAAAAAAACACCTGTTTACAATCTCCATTACATTCAAAAATAGCATGCAAAGCAAACCATGCAACACAGATACAATACTATTAAGAAAAGAGTGTTTTATTTACTTACAATTAGCATTCTCCCCTCTCTCCCCCCCCAAGGCATTTTTCTGAACATTAATGACAAAGAAGGGCAGATACTTGAGTCCCCCCACTCAGCAAACAAATTTTGAAGAAGTCAATGTTTCCAGATTTTCTTGTGCTGCCATATGTCACAAGTATAATTAATGCTTCATAATCCCACATTAAGTTACTGATTATATTACTGTTCTTCTCCATCACCCAAATTCTCTCTCTGCTTCATTTCCAGTGTACTCTCGATTCTTCTGGTCAACTCTCGTGCTCCCTTCCTTTTCTCCAACATTTTCCATTGAAATACTGGAAAAGGTTTTACAGGTGCAGTCTCTCTCTGTGGTCTTTATTACCAGAGGAGCGAAAAGTCAAATCTCCTTCTATTTCACAGCGCAGTTTTTGTTGGACAAACTTTTGTATTTCCTCCTTAGCATGCACTTCATAAAAAATAATTTTGTCCAGTTTGAATCTCACACCTGCATCTTGGCATTCTCTGAATAGAGGGATGAATTTACTTTTCTTTTGTCTGGTGTACAATGAGTAATCATTCTCCACAAACACTCTGCTGTCACTTATTTTTAGTATTTTGTCCTTCTGCCACAGTTTTGACAAAATCAATTCTTTCTGCTGGTAGGATTGCATCCTTACTATTAAAGATCTAGTCTGCTTTCTTATAGCTAGATTTGGAGCATACAAACAATGTGCCCATCCAACTAAGTCCTGCTCTGGAATACCAGTCCAGTTGCTTATTTGTGCTTTCATAAATTGAATGCAGTCTGTTCCTTCCAGCTTCTCTGGTATAGCTGAAAATCAAGTTTTCTCTACGTGCTCTGTGCTCTAGTTCTATTATTTTTTGAAACATCTCTTCCTGATCAGTCTCATATTCAGCCAGCCTTTTCTTCATATCGATCTTTGATTTTTGCAACTTTATCATCTCATCTGAATATCTGTTTAAAGCTTCTTCCATTTGTTCCAGCCTTTTGTTGTTTGTGTTAATATACTCTATCAGTGTTTTGTTTATTTTATCCAGGTCTGTATACAGTTATCTTATATCATCCTGTAGGTTATTGGAAGTCATGTCTGAAGGTTGCATTACATTTTGCTGAACAGCTGCAGAACTTTCCCTAGTCAGTGTTTCTTCCTCACTTTTTGTAGCTGATTTTTTTCCCAGGTCTTCTGTATTTCTTTATTCCATGCAGAACACTTACTAGACAGTAATTGAAATTCACGCATAAACACAAGTCTATTGGCCTTCTCTGCTGAACTTGTTTTCACACTGGGAGAGCTAAAAACAAGCTGTTACTCAGTATGCAGCCATCTTAGAACCCCTTCCTGATGTTCTCCACTGCCATAATCCTGGTGAACACCCAGGGGGGCTGTGGTGAGACTGAAAAGCAGTGCTCTGAATTGGTAATGATTTGCTCCCAGCTGGAAATGGAGAAATGTCCTGGACTGCCTTTGAATCTTTATATGCTAGTAGGCATCTTGGAGAGCTACAGAACACATTCAATCATCTTTCCTCAAGAGATGTACTACCATGACCATCTGAAATTTCATCTGTTTGACATTTTGATTGAGATGGCTGAGGTCCAATATTGGCTTGAGGGCCCCTGCCTTCTTTGGATCTAAAAAGAACCTAGAATAGACTCTGGATTTTAAATGGTTGGGGGAACCTGTTGGATGACACTTTTTTAGCAACTTTGAAACCACTGTTGCCACAGACTCCAACTGATCAGGTGGAGTATCAAAAATCCTTAATCTTTTCTTTGATAGATACAAAAAGGGCTTGGTATAGTCTTTGGGGCGTATCCTTAATACACACATTATCAGAAATTATGATTTGCCAGGTTTGTGGGTGTAAGGTTGAAAGCCCCCAATTGCCTCCAGTGTGTAGCAGCCATAACCCTTCATGGTGCAGGTAGGGTTTCTCAGTGATGGGACCACAAATACCCTGGATTTGTGGTCTGCATCTGGGGTGATGTACATTTGAGTAGTTTCTCCTCTGCCTCAGGGGGTGTATCCCCTGAAATGTCATGGAGAAAACCCTGTGATTTCCTGCACAACATTTTCTTACCTCCCCTTTGATTCCTGGAATAGGACCTTTGTGACATGGAGAAATGAATTCTTACAGCAGACAGAGTCTTACCAACTTCTTCACTTCTGTTAAGCATCTGTTTTATCTGGTCCAAAAGGTGTAAAGCCATCAAAAGGAGCATTAATGAAGTACACCTTGAAGCTATTTGTGAAGCTGCAAAGCCGGATTCAGTCATGATGATGCATGGTAATGCCTGTGCTAGCTGCTCTTGGTGTGCCATCTGCTGCATATGAAATTAGTCACATGGTAACACTGGAAGTGGAATGAAGGGTAGGCATTTAGACATCTACTGTCTTTTGGACTTCCAATTGAAAGTTATCCGAAGGAGACCTGGATACCTCCTTGAATAAGTCCCTTTCGAAATGAAGCACCTTAAGTGCAAAAGTCACTGAAGTGTAAGTGCAATTCCCTACTCTGCCTCCCTGGACTCTCTGTCAGGAGGATGAACAGACAAACTTTCTTCAGATAGTTCTTTCTTCAAGGCTGCTGCTACAACTACAGCATCTACTGGAGGAACTTTAGACAAGTCTTTTCTCTCTTTTGGAGTGTCTAGGACTATCTGGTTTCTTAGGGATTGTCTCTGTAACATCAGGGTCTTTCCAAGCCCTCTGTGCCATGAGATCTATCAATGCATCAGGAGAGGGGACCACCCAAGATGCAGATAAGCTAGACCCAAAGACTTCAAGGAAGAGGAGTTTCAGTGGACCATCCCTTCTTCTGCTTCATCAATTCTAGGATGTCCCCAAAAGTGATGTCTTCCAAGTGGGATCTGGGGGATCCTTCACCCTCAGCCAAATCCATGTTCTCAGTGACAGACCCAGGTGAGAAGTCTATGTGCTTCTGCTTACGTGTCTGTTTTTCAGAACATGTTTCTGGGGCTCTGGTGGAGACAGATCTGAATCAGACTGGGAGCTTGAGTGTCAAGCTATCTCAAAGCCTATGGATTCTGACTGTCCCTTTTGACTCAAATGAGAGGAATGAGGCACAGGATCCACTGGGTGCTGTCACAGATCAGAACTCCATGCATGCATCCTACTTCTTCTGTCAACTGACTCAGGTAGTCTCCTCATCCCAATGGACATCAGCTCCGAGGAGGACCTCAGACCTGAGATGTGAAGTGCCAAAGCACCAAGGGGGAGAAATGGCAAAGAGAGCATCAAAGTAGACTCCACTGTTGGCACTCCAACCAGTTCCTGGTCTTGTCTCTACCCAAATTGAGAGAATAAGGGATGCAGTAGAAGCTAAGTCTCCTGGATTGCTGGATCCAACCACGGTGAGCTGCAAGGGTTAGGACCATAGGAAATGGATAAAAGTTGCCCAAGATGAAAGTGAAGTGTGATGAGGTCAAACGGCCTGTTTCTGCACTTCCTCTGGGGGATGGTAATGAGACAACTCCCAGTTATATCTGTATCTTCAAACATTTTCTCTTCATTTAGGTGATTTCATTTCTGAGAGACTTCCATTGGTTCTTCCCAACCTTGATGATGATACTACTGATGCATGTGTTAAAGATAGCTTATGTTGTATGACTGGTGAATGTAACTGAGGGCTTAAAAGCTCCAGAGAAAAAGTAGCTCTAGGGAATGGAGTGAGGTTGGACATAACTGGCAGGTAGATGCAACTGCCTCAAATTTTTAGGTATTGGACTTGAAAAACTATTCTCTTTTCTTCTGATCTCTTTTCCTAAGTCCTTTACTCTACCAACTTCTCTCGGTGTTTCTCTTCAGGCCTGTCCTTATCTTTCTCCTTTCTCTTCAGTACTGGGAGAAGCAGCTCTAGGTCTTGCTTCAAAAGACATAGTGGAGAAGCCTGTCTGTGGGGGAAGCAAAACCTTTATTATTAATTTTTCCCTCCTACCTTGAATGGCTTTGGTCCCAAAAGCTGCACAAATTTCAAAATTTGCTTGAAGGTGAAAGGCACCCAAAGCAGTAAACAGAGGGAATGGGAGTCTTTAGTAGGGACCTTGTGTCCATGGTTTGTCTGACATCAGAAGATAATCTACATACACCATAAAATACTATTCTTTAAGTGTGTGTGTGTATGTGTGTGCGTGTGTGTGTATAACCACCAACTGTCCAGCGCAGATATGAATCAAACAATATATGTTCTGATGTAACTCAAAACAGTGTAAATAGACTAGCTGGTATTTTGCATCACTGTTACAGTGATTGAAGCTAACTGAGATAGTTTTGGAACATATTTCTACTTTGGCACATGCTATTTACAAGCCAAGGATACTGCTATGGGTATGTTAGCTCTTTTTATGCTGACCTCTTTATAGGTTACTTGGAGCAGGGTTTCATGACTGCTAGTGCGTTTAGTCAGGAAAGAATAGTTATGTAAAATCTTACCATAACCATAGATGTCCTTTTCTTTGAAATGCTGCAGTATTCATAACATGGGAAGTCCACCACCAGCTGACTTGTATGTCCGGCCAGTTTACAAAAGTCTAGTGCTACTGTGAGGTATGTGCGATGTCTCACAGAAACAGAACGTATGTCAGTCATAAAATGATGTTGGGTATAAAGTGGATGTCGGCACGTACCAGATTTCAGAAATGAATGTTGCAAAAAAGCACCAGCATGATCCTAGGTGAGGAAAAATGCCACCAGAAGACAGGCAAGCATCAGCGTTAGGGTGGGGGGAGGGGGAGTAATACTGCAGCATACAAAAGAGAAGGACATCTATGGTTATGGTAAGATTTTACACAATTATTTATAGGTTCATAGGTGTTTACTAGGCTAATGATCAGAAGGGCCTTTTTAAACCTAGCCATGCATCTCAAATCTCTGACTATTTCTGATACACTTGATAAGTATAAGCATGGGCCTGGGAGATGAACCATTTACAGGTTACCCATTTGCATCAGAGTCATAGGTGCCAAACCAGGGATAAAGTTCCATTTTCCCATTCAATTGTCCAAGTTGCACTAGAGGACCAAGGAGAAGGGAAAAAGGTGGGGAGATTGATGGACTGATTCAGTGATTATACCATCTTGGGCATAAAGGAGGGATTAATGCGTAATGAAACCCTTTCCCTATGAAAAAACGTGAAGGGGGAAGAAGACATCAGAGCCTGTAACTCAGGAACCCCTCTGTCAGAAGTAATGGCTACGAGAAGGACTGTTTTCCAGGTGCAGTGTTGCAGAGAAGCAGGACTAGCTGGATTGGAAGAGGCCAAGGTACCTTTTTTGAAGACAAAGTTGAGATCCCAAGGAGGAGGAAAGTACAGTTGTGTACACTTATCATAAATGTAGATGTTCGAATGTATTCACTGTTGCAGTCATCACACTTGGGTTATCCTGCCATGGGTAGCCCTCAGTCGTCCCGAATACTAGAGGCTTAGTATTTCTGTGTCGGTTGCTGTCGCTCCAGGACTGACGTCAGGTTGTCAGTGGTATAAAATCAGGCAGCCAATGCTTCAGTTTTTCTTGCCCCAACTGTCAGGAGCCCTCAAATAGGGAGCTAGGTTATGGTGGAAGAACACCACCAGTAGAAAGTAAATACAAAAAATTCCCTGTAAGGAGAGAGAGAGAGAGACAAGGAGGATGGAGGGTGGAAAACCAGGACTGCAACAGTGAATACACTTGAACATCTATATTTATGGTAAATGTACACAACTGTACTATGTTCTTCGTGTTTCACTGTTGCAGTCATCATACTTGGGTTGATTCCCAAAGCTGAAGAAAAGGGTGGAGGCAGTCAAGAAGACTGGGGGCTGGCTAGGATGCCCTGCAAGACTGCAGTGGCAAAGCCTGCCCTGGACTTGGAGAAGATAGGCAGGTGGTAATGCTTGGTGAAGGTATGAACAGAAGACCATGTTGCAGCCTCTAGGATGTCCCTGGTGAGAAAAGCTGCAGAGGTGGAGGTTGCCCTGGTGGAATGCATCCTGATCCCCTTTGGAGGTGGTTTCCCATGCTGTTTGTAGCAAAAGTGGATGCAGTGTACTATCCCATTTGGAGATTGTTTGTTTGGATATGGCCTTGCCCCCTGCCCCTGCTGCGAAGCTGACTAGCAATTAGTCAGTTTTCTAAAAGATTTGATCCTATCCAGAAAGAATCTGAGCTGTCTGTGCACATCTAGAGAGTGCAGAATCCTTTCCCCCTTGTTTTGTGGGTTAGGG
Organism: Protopterus annectens; assembly: GCF_019279795.1. Taxonomy (NCBI): domain Eukaryota; kingdom Metazoa; phylum Chordata; order Ceratodontiformes; family Protopteridae; genus Protopterus; species Protopterus annectens. The sequence goes on from NC_056741.1 coordinate 1,899,424,035, forward strand.
AAAAAGGTGGGAAAATTAATGGATTGGTTGAGCGCCAAACTGGACACCACTTTAGGCATGAAGGATGGGTTGTTCCTGAGGGAGACCCTGTCAGCATGCAAAATGATGAAGGCCTCTACAGCCATGAGTGCATGTAACTCTGAAACTCTTCTAGCTGAAGTGATGGCTAGAAGCAAAGCTGTTTCCCAAGAGAGGAATTTTAACTCTGCTGAAGCTGCAAGTTCAAAGAGGGGTAGGGTGAGTTTTTCCAACACAAAGTTAAGGTTCCAAACTGGGGTAGGAGCTCTTCTGGGTGGCCTCAAGTTGTTAGCCCCTCTTAGGAACTGCTTGATGAGGGGGTGTGAGTAGAGAGGTGGCTCTGTGCTGTAATGAGCAGAGATGGCAGAGGCATGAATTTTTAATAGAAGAGAAGGATAGACCCCTGTGTAGTAGGTCTGCCAGGTAATCCAGGATGAGAGGTAGGGAGGGCTGTGCCATTCTGGCTCCCTTAGCCTGGATCCAGGTGCAAAACCTTTTCCACTTGTCAGCATAGAATTTTCTAGTGCTGGGGTGTCTGGCCTCACATATAACATCTAGGACTTGTTTACTTAGGCTGGCAGCTTGAGGAGAGGTCAGGGAATAAGCCAGGCTGCCAGGTTGAGGGTCTGCAATTGGGGATGCATGAATTCTCCATTCTTCTGGGTCAGGAGTGTTGAGATCTGAGGTAGGTGCCATGGTGGCAGGGGCGACAGACTGCACAGCACTGGGTAGATTGGCCTCGGTTTTTCCTCCCTTATTTTGACCAGCACCCTTGAAATGAATGCTAGAGGGGGAAATACATAGACTGAGAGGTTTACCTATTGGAAGGATAGAGCATCCACTTTCCAGGCCTTGCTGTGAGGTTCCCTGGTGCAGAATTTTCTGAGATGATGATTGGAGTGGGATGCAAAGAGGTCGACCTTCGGGGTGCCCCATTTCTGGGTTACAAGGGTGAAGGTTCTGTGGTCTAGCTGCCACTCATGTAGGTCTAGTAGGTTGCTGCTTAAGTTGTCTGCCAGAGAATTTAGAGAGCCTGGCAGGAATTGTGCTAGCAGGTGTAGCTGCAAGGCTGAGGCCGTGTGCCAAACGGTCATGGCGAGCCTGCAGAGAGGATAAGCGTGAGTTCCTCCCTGCTTGTTGATACACCACATCACTGTGGTGTTGTCTGTTTTGATCAGTAGAGGCCCCGGGGAGATTAGGCATCTGAAGGCTGTCAGGGCGTGCTGAACAGCAAACATCTCTTTTTGGTTAATGTGCAGATGTATTTGATTTGGGCTTCAATGGCCCTGAATGCACCTGCCGTCCAGGTGTGCACCCCAGGCATAGTCTGTTGCATCTGTGGTGAGAGTCTGGGCAGCTCGGGATTGTGAGAAGGGAAGTCCCTTGTTATGGTTGCAAGCTACTGCCCACCAAAGAAAATCTTTCCTTAGACATTGGTATGAGAATTTCCAGGTCTTGACACCAAAGGCTTTTTAGGTACCACTGCAGTTTCCTCCTATGCAGTCTGGCATATGGAATGAATAGGATGCAGGAAGCCATGAACCCTAGAGCTTGCAGGATTTTCCTTGCAGTTAACTGTGTTCTGGTAGCTAGTTGAGAGAAGTAGCCTGTCAGGTAGGCTTGTTTTTCTGGAATAAGGAATGCCATCTGAGATGCTGTGTCCAGGCTTGCTCCCAGGAATACAATTTTTTGTGCGGGGACTAGTTTTGATTTCTTTTCATTGATACTATACCACAGGGAGGTCAGTAGGCCCTTTACAAAAGTCAGGTGCTGTAACAGCTTTTCCTGACTGTCTGCCTGAATCAGGCAATCATCTAAGTAAGGGTAAATTTTAATATTTCTTTGTCTGCAAAAAGCATGGCGGGAGCCAGGCATTTTGTGAAAACTCTGGGAGCAGTGGATAAGTCAAAGGTAAGCGCAGAGAACTGAAAGTGCATAGATCCTTCCCTGAAACGTAGGTATTTCCTGCATGATTCCCTGATGGGGATGTGTAGGTAGGCCTCTTTTAGGTCTAGGGGTGGCTAACCAAGCATCCTTGGAAAGCATTGGTAGAAGCTGCTGGAGGGTGAACATTTTGAATTTTGCAATCACCAGAAAGGTGTTTAGAATGGATAGATTGAGAATGGGGTGCCAATTGCCCTCTTTTCTGGGTAACAGGAAGAGCCTGTAGTAGAAACCTTGGCCTATCTGTTCGACAGGAACATGCATGCTGCATTGCCCTCATGGAGAGCTGGAACAAGACTTGCTTTTTGGCCTCTGCCCACTGGTTTGGAGGAAGATCTGGGAACCCTTTTGGGGTTGGCGGAGTGTGGAAATAAAATTTGTATCCCTGAGACACTATGTTGAGGATCCATCGGTCGTTGGTAATAGTGGCCCAGTTGCTTGCGTGGAGGGAGAGTTTTCCTCCTAGGGGCACAAGCAGGTTGGCAGAGGAAAGGGTTGGAGGTGTAAAGTCATTGTGAGTTCTTAGCATAAGGGGGTGGCTTTGCACTCCCTGTTTTTGAAGAGGAGGAACTCCATTGCTTAGATCTCTGCATTCCCTGGGGCTGCTGTCTGGGGGATCTGCTTCCCCTGGGTCTGGGCTGAGCTGGCCTAGAGGGGGCATGAAAGGACCACTGCTTGGAGAGACCATGCCTACTGAACCTCGTAGGATGGACCTGTAAGAAGTCTTTAACTGTCTGCATATATTTATCTTTTTCTTCCATCTTTTTTAAGACCTCTTCTGCCTTGGTGTCAAATAAGTTGTCTTTGTTCAATGGGGCGTACAATAATTTGGATTTGACATGGTCTGACAAGGTCTGTTCCTTAAGCCATGCATGTCTTCTAAGGACAGAACCACTGACTGCTGCCCTGCAAGATGCTTCTAGGGCATCAAAGCCACATTGCAAGGTATGCTTAGTTACTTGGCTTGCAGAATGCATTAGCTCTTGTAATTCTTTATTTTCTGCACAAGCAGGAAAGGAAGATATTTTTTGTTTGAGGAGTTCCATGGTATACTGCTATTTCAGCATGTGGAACTGACAATTTAATGCTCTAATAGCAAGAGTAGCAGAGGTGTATACTTTTTTACCCCATCTGTCTAAAGCTCGGGAATCCCTATCTGAGGGGGTGGGATTCTTAGCTGAAGTTGCTTTAATTCATTTAGGTCCTTGATATATGATCTCTGGGTCAGCAGTAGGATTTTTGAAAATAAATTTGTGAGAGTCAGGGACTCTAATACCCGTCAGGTTTCCTGGTAGCAGGTGGAAGGGTGTCAGGAGTCAAACTGGATTCCATAAAAACATCATCCACAACATCCAGGACAGGAGGAATGGCCAAAGGTCTGTGCTGTGGTATTGTGGTAGATCTAAGAATTCCCTGAGTCTCTTTTTTGACTGAGGGTAGTCCTGACATTCCCATTGGAAATGCTCCCTTAAAGTATGTAGGGTTTCCCCAAATAAAAAATCCTCGGGTGGAGAGGCAGAAGGAATGGATTCCTCTGCATCAGAATCCTCATAAGCAGAGAGGGGTTGAATATCTTCATATTCAGATGCATCAGACTCCTGTTCAGATAAAACTACTGGGGACAAGTCTCTTTTTCTTTTGGAATGGATAGCCTGGATTCCATAAAAACATCATCCACAACATCCAGGACAGGAGGAATGGCCAAAGATCTGTGCTGTGGTAAAATCTAAGAATTCCCTGAGTCGCTTTTTTGACTGAGGATAGTCCTGACATTCCCATTGGAAATGCTCCCTTAAAGTATGAATGGTTTCTCCAAATGAAAAAATTCTAAGGTGGAGAGACAAAAGGAATGGATTCCTCTGCATCAGAATCCTCATAAGCAGACAGGCGTTGCATATCTTCATATTCAGATGCATTAGAGACATCGGACTCTTGTTCAGATAAAACTACTGGGGACACGTCTCTTTCTTTTAGAAGGGGTAGCCTGGCCTCCTCTAATAGTCATAATAAGGTCTTCCACCATTTTAAGCATTTCAGACTGACGCAAAGAAGCAGGTGCCTGAGCTTGGGTCGTCGTTTTTTTTGGTGTAGTTTGTACCCTGGACCTTAGAAACTCAGTAGTTTTAGAAAGAACTGAAGACGCGAAAGAAGTCATTGGTCTGTGTCGAGTACCGGTAGTGCAAAGTACTTCCTCAGAAGCCGGTGCCTGCTCAGTGTCTTCGGAACCATCCAAGCTAGAGACATCCGCAGGATCCTTAGTCGAAGCAGAGTCTCACAGTATACCAGACTCCAAAAGGGTCTCAGTAGTGGCCTGCGAATCCACAGAAGCGGGCATCAGGGGCTGTGAAAATGCCTCACTGAGGACTGGAGAACTGACGATTAGCTTAGTGGAAGCGTTGTCGGCAGTTTTGGACCTGTGCCGTCTGTGTCTCTGTCTTTATCCTTATGTTTTTTTGGAAGATCAGTAGTCGGATGGCTTACAGAAGCCATATCAGAATTCGAGGACTGAGAGCAAAAATATTTAGCTACAATAAGGGCCAGACGATGTATAGTTCTGGCACTGAACAAAGCATAAAAGTGACAGCGGGGGACGTCGTGGTCTGGGCCCAAACAGGTGACACAGTAAGAATGGAGGTCTCGGTGTGGTATTTGCTTTCCACAGGCGAGACAATTGTTAACTTTTTCCTGACATCGGTTAGAGCAAGAAAAAAGGATCCTCAACAGACTACTTAGCTTTAGAAGACTTCAACTTCAATTTGGAAACGAAAACTCAGGTAGCGGCCGACTGACACAGGTGCGAACTGCTTCTGCTTCGGGCTCCTCGGCAAGAAAGGCTGGTGTAATGGCATCAGCTGCCTGATTTTATACCACTGACGACCTGATGTTAGTTCTGGAGCGACAGCAACCAATGCAAAAATACTAAGCCTCTGGTATTCGGGCCGACTGAGGGCTACCCCTGGCAGGATAACCCAAATGTGATGACTGCAACAGTGAAACACGAAGAACATCACTGACTTCTCTTGGGAAATGGCTTTGGTGGTCCAACTGCACCCTTTGCCTCATCAATTCAAGGTGGTGACCAGAGGAAGTGTTGTCACTGGGAGATTTTGGGGACTCTTCCCCCTCACTGAGGTCAGGGCCCTCTATCAAAGACTCAAGAGGGGAATCCGGGTGTCTCCTTTTACACTGATGCTTCTTGTGCTCCACCAAGGGGTGGAGAGACAAAGAGGCAAGGTAGCCTTAGGAGACCCCAGGTCTAGTGACTCAAGACCTTGAGGTATAAGTTGTCCCTGAGCAAGGTGGTGAAAGACTGAAAATCCAGGGAGATGAGAAGATGAAGATGGATTTGGCACAAAGGGAGTGAAGAAAAAGTCCCTGAGCCAGACAAAATCCTTTCCACAACATTGAACACTGATGCTGGACAACTGGGGAAGGACCTTACTTGACTAGCAGATGTAGAGGCACCAACCCCAGCCACCAGTCTGGTCAGACTCAAAGCCAAGCTGTTCAGAGCCAAAGTGCCGAGAGGCAAGGATGGCTCTGAAAGCCTCAGGGTTGAACCCGACCCTCAGCTCTAGGATGCAGATGGCTCTGACGGAGCTGGTGTAGCCAACATCAAGGCAGACGTTTTCTCAAAAGGCAGCCAAGCTGTCGGTGGTGACAAGGGAACCAGATGGACAGGGATTGGATATAGGCTCACTGGTTCTGAACAGTGAAATGGAAAATTGAAAACATAGCAAGAAGTGGAAGGACCATCCTCAAGGAAAGGGAGAGGAATGAGTCCCAGGTCAATCTGGGCCTTCAAGAAAGTCCACATCATCTTGTACAAATCAACCTCCCTAAGGCTCTACATGGACCTAGCAGACCTACAAAAAGTTGAAGGTAGCTCAGCAGGCTGGTGCAAGGGCTTATCCAAATCCTGTACCTTAAATGGAGAAGACTGGACACAAGGGAGTGAAGGCTCGAATAAGAACTCTGTATTTGGGGTAACAGCTACAAATGGAAATTGGTGCTGACTGGACTTTGTCGTTGCAGCAAGAGAGGGGCACCATAACTCTGAAATGCAGGAAAGAAAAGTTTCAGATCTCAGTGCCAAGAGTACTAGGGATTGGTACCAGGGAGGTGTTGAAGCTTGATCTACAGTAGAAGCTGAAGAAGCAGAGAGCCTTGGGGCTTTCTGCAGTGGCTCATCAGAGGATGAAAACTCAGCTGGACATTTCTTGCCCATATCTTTATCTTTTTCATTCTCCTTCCTTCCCTTCGTTTTTGTCCTCATCTCTGTCTTTTTATCATGCCTCCCTTTCTCCTGAGGCTTCTTAGGGAGAACCAACTGAAGGAGAGCCTGACAAGGAATTGGTGGGAAGGTACTAACCAACTCAGTACTAACTTTGCCCTTCTACTGGCTAGCACCCTGGCCTCAACAGAGGCATGGGCCTCATAGCCTTATCTAGGAGGTTTACTTCCAAGCAGTAAACACATCTATCATGATAATCTGGAGGGGGTAGCTTGTGACTGCATTCATCACACTTGGTGAAGCTCTTAGTCTTCTCAGAAAGTTTAGTAAGTAAACACAGCACAGCACAGAAGAAAGGCAAATAACCAACCCCATACAGAGGGATTAAACAACACACTTAAATATCGAACAATAATATCTAATGACTAACAAGTAAGAACTTGGCTATCAACTATAAACTATTTAAAACTACATTAAAGCAACACAAGCTAACTAGAGACAACAACAAGGAAAATATTTCACAAGGAAGGGAAAACACACTGTAGAGTAAATAGTCACCAGACAAGGTGACAAACCAGCTACATGCCCAAGAAAACCAAGGAGCAACTTTTGAATAACACACAGACACACAGTTACTAACTTATGTGCAAAGGAAGAGGAGAAAAAAAACTTGAACTAGTAAACCTAGCAATAATTACTGAAACACAGCTGAAAAGACACTTATCTCTAACAGAACTCTGGAGACCATGTCCGACACAAAAGAGTGACAAACAAGATTAAAGGAGACTTAGGGATACACACAGCATCACAGAAGGGGAGCTGGAGTTCTGCAGCCAAGATTTTGAAGAAACAGACTTGGATCCTGTTTGATACAGTAACCCACAAGTTGAGGCAGATGGATGAGGCAACACTGGATCACTTTTCCCAGTGTAAAATTACTTCACAGAACAAGTACACAAAGTAAAAAAAAATTAAAAAATAATGTTTTTTTTTCCCTTGCTAAAGGAAGCTTTTCTGCCCAAAAATGGAAAGTGTTGGCTGACCATCAATCTTCAAAAAGCCATTAACAGAGTAGAGAAGTTTGGAAGTTAGGAGGGAAGAACCTGACAATGATCTGGGAGATTTTAACAGTATTTTAAAAAAAGGGTAAGTACCATCATCACAAAAGTAAGTTGTGATGGCAGTAATACCTAAAGATGGTAAAGATCCATTAGATCCAGCTTCATATAGACCCATTTAATTTTAAACCACCATATGATTATATTATCTAAAAGAATGGTAAAGGTAAAATTGACAGGTATGGATCAATTTGATTTTGTAGAGGGGAGGCAAACCTTTGACAACATTAGTAGAACAATGACTATCCGAATGGAAGCAGAATGTAAGAAAATACTGCTGTTACTGGTGATTTTTGATGCAGAGAAAGCTGGGATTTTAAGAGTAGGGCAATGGAAGCATTTGTATTTCCTGATACAATAAGGTTAATTAGGAGGCCATATGAAGGATTGGAGGCAAGAATTACAGTGGGAGGGTTCCTTTCTGATAAATTGTGTTGGAATACAGGAACCAGGTAGGGGCATCCTCTTTTCCCTTTATTTGCTTTGTATTTAGAGTCACTGGCAAAGAAAATAAGGGACCCAGAAATTCAACAATATAACTGGCACAGTAATGAAGAAAAACTGGCTTTATTTGCAGATATTATTTTGTACCTGCTAAAATCAGAAAAAAAAAAAATTCAGTGTTGTGGAATATTTTGAGGAAGTTGCAAGTCTTTTGGGGACATAAAATTAATGAAGCTAAAACAAAGGCTAGAGCTGTTAATTATGTACACACAAACTGGTTCAATAATACCAATTGTTATGGGGACACGATAAGATGAAGTATTTAGGTGAATACATTAAAAAGGTTTCTGTTATGGCAGCTAAAGATATGAGGGAAGCGGCTAAACAAAAGATAATACAAAAACTTGAAAAATTGGAAGCTGTTGTGTATGGATATTAAGACACAAGCAGTGAAAATGTTTTTAGTCCCTTTAGTTTTATAAAATGGCTATGAATATTTTTATCAACCAGAGAAGAAGTTTTGGACAATAATTAATATAAATGAAGGAATGTATCTGTGAGGATAATGGGGCAAGAGTTGTGGGCCAAGTAGATCCTTCCAATAAAACAATGTGACTGAGGATTACCTGATTTGAAGGGATATTTTAGAGCTACACAGTTTAGGCTCATAGATGTAACACAAGCAGAAGTTTATAATTAAAGTGGGAAGGGATGATGAACCAGGGGGGGAGGGTTCAAAAATAAGAAGAGAGTGGAATTGTGAATGCAGATCCTTGAGAACTACCACCATACAGATTATATTCGTAAAGTAGCATAAAGTATTCCAAGACGTAAGCTAACACAACAATGGAGAAAGGAGAGTTTGCCAATAGGGAAGACTGCAAAGGGGTACAGAAAATAGTCAAGAGGGGCCTTGAATTTACTGGAGAACACTGGGAAAGTAACCAAGGTAATTGGGAGCAAATAACTAGAGAAGGTATGGTAATAACAGTCAGATGAGGCCAAGACAATGTTTGGACTGCAGGCTAGAGACTGCCTTCCCTATCAGGGATTGATATCAGGGTATAGTGAAAGACCTACACTGGTAGTGTTTTTAGTTGAATCCAGAAGCTGCTGTTAAAAAAGGGATAATTAGTAGGGGATATAAAATATTACATGATAACTACAAAAATGAATCAGAGGACTTTAGAAAAGACTGGGAAGAGAGACTGGAAAAGCAGTTTACAAGGGAAAAAAATGGGAGCACATATGTATGGCTCCCAAGTATGCAAACGTCCAGAAGGTTTAGGATCTTTGCTTAGAAGTGTTTGCATAGGTGCTTTTATATCCCAGGCAGACTTCAAAGAATTTTTCCTCAGGTTGACAGCAACTGTTGGAGGGGTGATGGTGAAGAAACAGGTAACTGGGAGCATATGTTTTGGGAGTGTAATGAGTTGGCAGATTTTAAAAAATTCCCTACAGAGTCCTCTGTCAGAAATATTTGGTGTGCAGATATCTGTAAATAAGGAAATTATTATCTTGAGCTGGGACACAGGATCTGAATTGCCTAGACATAAGTAACGCCTTTTTAAGTTAAATTCTGTTGGCTGCCAAAAAAACCCCACAACTACTACACAAAAGAAATCAGAGTCTAAAACAACTGTATTTCAAGTATTGAATATTGTAAAAAAGATACAAGAACTGGAAGAGAGATCTTTAGAAAACAGAAGTAAATTACATTGAAATAAATGAAAATTGTTGGAAAAATACACGCAGAATAGTATTCAGGAGGAGGAGTGAGGTTTAAGGGAAGGCAATTCATAGAATTGAGCAGTTTATGCAATGTTGGACTAATGACAGTTATAAAGAAAGAAAATGTGGTGATGTATAATGTACATAAAACATCAATATAGTTTCTTTTCTTTTCTATTAATGTATGCTTGCCTCTGTCTTAAGTGATAATTTAATAAAAATGTTAAAAAAAGGCTATAAGACGAATGGTCTTCTGCAGAAAAGCTCTGCAGGGCTTTGCACCCCAACAACTCTCTTTCTTTAGCTCAGTTCAAGCTAATGGTCTGGACATGTGGAAGGTGCCTTTGAAGGTGTGGAAGGTGATGGATTGCTATATCCTTATAACAGGATATATAACCCATACAGCCAATGCTAGTGTAGCAGAGATCAGTATGATGAACATCTCCAAACAAGTGTTCTGAATCTGGTTTCAGGCAACAAAGAAACTAGAAGAAACCCTTTGTCATTTTAGCCCAAGCCTTGTGAAAAGGCCAACTATGGACATGGGGAAGACACAGCAAGATGTAACTGTCTAGGCTTATGAAGCATGTTATATAAAGGTACCAGCATCTTACATGCATGGGCAACCATCAGGGATTTGGGAGTTGTACTGGAGGAGACATCTCTGGATTCCAACTTAGAAGGTGTGTACATCTTCTCTGACAATATCTGTGGGGATTCTGCCTTCTCCTTCTCTAAAAATCAAAACTGCCTCAAAGGGGACATTCAAGATCGGACAGCCTAAGAAGAGGATAGGGTTTGGTCTTCTGTCCAGCAAGATATGCTAGATAATGCAGGCATGAAGGCCTCGTGACTGGTGATACCAGTAGCTTACAGGTGGCTTTGGTGATGTAGCAGGCATCAGGACCATAGACTGAGTACCTCCATGGAGCTTACAGAATAAGCATCTCCAATTATATTACTTGTCTGTAGACATGGAGGAGGATTTTTAACTAGTCAGCAAGCCTCTGTTTGGTCTGGTGGAACTGAATAGTTTCCTGCTTTCTCTTTAAACTCTCTGATGAAACTTTGACAGATACTACGGCTAGCCACAGCATACCCTAGACCTAGGCAAAAATGCACTGGACGTGGAAGTTTCAATTACGTATTTGGCTCCCAAAAGAACAGCTGGTGGCTTTCACAAGAGCATAAACCAGGGGCAGCCCGTGCTATTGGACTGCCGGACTGCAGCCCCCCCAGCTGTAAAACTAAAGAAATTAAAGAAAATAAAAGATAAAAAAAAAATTTAAATTTGCGGAGTTCCGCGCATGCGCACTAGTCCGGACTGCATGTGCAGACTGTTTCAGCAGCAGTCCGGACTGGGAAACATGCAAGAGCAGAGATCCCAGAAGTCTATGCAGTTGTAACTGCATAGACTGTCACTGGAAATGGATCAGACTCGGACTGCAACGTCAGCAGGCTGGAGTCTCGTCGGGAGAAGAACATCTCGCGTGGTGGATGTGCTCCAACGGACGTAATGCGCGGGCAGGTTTGTAGTGCACTAACAGCTATGGATTTAATGGCACGAAGGGATGGGATCTACATCGCTCCAGGTAAGAGGGGGTGGGTGTGTGTGTGTATATATATGAGGTTGGGGTCAGGGCTTCCATACATTTCATAGATTAACTCCCCCTAGGCTAATGAGCACAGGCTGCAGTGCAAGGGCACTTTTCACATATTATTTTAAATTATGTATTCAGTCAATAAAATCAGAGATTTTGCAGCAAGATGCTGCAAATTAACAAAATGACTTAAGAAATTCTAGTGAGTCTGTATGAACGTTTTCATTGTGAAATATCATCTCTGTAATTAGCCTAAATATTTTGTAAAATAAACTCTAGCACGTCTCTATATAGTGGCAGTAGCCACGTTGATGTAGTGTAGAGTGTAAATGTCAAGCTTGATTACAGGATTTATAGTACTATGTCCTTTGTCAAGGACTTTTGTCTTGATTAGCATTATGTCCCTGAAGTGTTTATATTGGGGGGGGGGTCGAAGAAAGTAAAACAAACGTAACAACTTTAAATCGCTGTCTCGCATACACTGGATATACGTTGACGTTAGGTTTCTGTAATGTAACTTTGCAAATTCGTCTATCAAATCCCCGCTATTATATTCTTGATTGTGTCTGCAAATATTTGACATAAATATGTCATCTGAGTGAAGCTATGTGTTAGGTGACAATGTTTATATTCTTGTCTGTTTAAGAGTGACTTCTCCTTGTGCTGGCGGTTGTCACCGTTTTACCTGAAGAATTTGTAACACAGTCAAAGTATAGAGAGCAAATAACCAAATTCTGCATTTTTCTGTTTGGATGTTATTGTTCATGCAGCAAATTTGTATCCGAGGTGTCATTCATCTGTCATTTTTGCTTTAACACTAGCCATTTTGCTTCAGGAATTAACAGCGTTTTCAGTTTTTGTAATGCTGTAGATGTGTAGACTGTAAGCTGCAAGTGTACACCTTCATTTAGTATGTGTTAATCTATGTAAACCATGTATTGATTGACACATTTGTATGTCACAATTCTGATATATCGCTGGTCATGACATATCATTCTGCTTTTACTAATAGCGAGAAATGTAAAACTAACCTTGAGCTCAACAAGTAGCATTTGCGTGGTAGTGTATTAAGCCACCAGATTGTGATTGAGCGACGCAATGACTGTGAATGAGTTTTGGGTCTTTTTACAATGACTATAGCAAGTTTCTTCACAAGTCTTTGTATTTCGTGGTAGGAACGCATAAAGAACTGAATCTGGTGCCCTCTGCCATGACTAGGATCGTGTCACCAAAACTATTAAAGAGCCCAGTTAAATGCTCCCATTGTTAAGTAATTCAGAAGTGCTCCCCTCCTGTGTTCTGGAAGACCATACAGGGTATTCTTAGGAGAAGTTATGGTCGTCAGTCCAGTTGTCAAGTTTTATTTTGAAAGTGGCTAGGGTACTACTTTGGCATATAGGAGAAGCTTATTCTACGGATGGGGGAGGGCTCCTTGTCTGTCCTGTAAGTGACAAAGACCTTTGACCTTTTTGGTTAGGAGCTTTTGGAGTCTCTCATTCATTAGTATGCTTGAACAAATTGAAGGAACTGTTAATAGCCAAGGGCTGGTCTAATGTTTTACGAATATAATGGGATCAAAACTTCATTATAGCTAGAGGGCATGGTTTTGGAGTAGATGTTTTCAAACTGTAGTGGAAGTTTGGTAGTCATGTGACAGTGAAATGTCAATATGGGTGCTAAGATCTTTATCAGTTTGGAGCTGTGTGATAGGTGTCAAATTTTTGTTTTATAGATAGAAGTGCAGTGCATTCTTTAGCTTATAGTTGAGGTCATTGGCATTACTCAGTGTGTTGGTGTTGTCTAGTCCCTATTGGAGTTAAAATGTGTGGGAACCAGAAGGCCCTGCAGAACAGGGAAAACAGGTGCTGACTTTGTGGGAACATGGGTGAAATTCTTGGCTAGGCTTATAAGGGCTTCCGGGCCAATAGCCTAATACCATCCTATGATTTAAGTGCCTATGAAGTCTGGCATTACTGACTGCCTGCATGCATCAGTGACAGGGACACAGATGGTTATAAGTACCAAAAATGTGGACACATTCCAGTTATTCAGAGGTGCGAGTCTGTATGTTTGTATATTTGCACGTGTGGTTGAATGCATGTATGTGTGGGGGAGTGACTGAAGAGGGATGTCTGTATCAATAAAATGCATGGTCTTCAAAAGGTGATTACTATCGCAAAGTGCTTGCTAGCACTTGTGACAATCAGCATGCAATTCAGACACACATGAATTTGCCAATGAAGAGGTTTCTCCTCATTGTGACTAATGTGTTTCTGAATTGCTGGTTTCAGTGACTGCTTTAAAGGACCCTTTTTTCCCCTACAGCCTTACATTTTTCTGAATCCAGCACTTAGGAGTTCATGTAAACAGTAATGTGTAAGTTTCATAAAAAGCATCCACTGGTAACAGTTAGACATTATAGATTATTATTTTGATACACTGGAACATTACATCTAGGCTAAGTGATGTCCTGAAAAGAATATATATTACCTATGTTGGACACATTGTAGAATATTATTTATTATTTTGCAGGTATCCTAAAGGTGATTTATTGACTCTGTAAAGTGTTCAAAGAAAATTCACCAGCAAAACAACTAAGTGTAGCAACATGAAGTATATTCAAAGGCTGCAGTGTTTAGGATTGTATTATACAAGGTTTGCTGGACTGTGTAACCTATCTAGGTAGGTGGTTCAAATCCAGCAGTGAGTAACTGGAATTAGTGTGTACATATATGTGTGTTTCTGGTGCTAGGTAGGATTAATTTCAGCCACAGATCACATGTACACTTACATTGTGGAGAAATACTTACAGTGGGAGAGGTCTCTCCCATGAATTTCTGCCCTTGTAGCACAAACAATTGTTCTGAAACATACTGATGATGGCATCCTTTTAAATGTGCGCTATTTCACTTTTGCAATCAGTCATCTCCTGTAACACTTGCTGTTGATAATATGAATTCTAGATTGTGTAACTAAGTAGGTGGTTCCAATTCACCAGTGAGTAACTAGTATCAGTGTGTGTGCTTCTAGTGCTAGGTGGGAATGTCTTCACCCACAGATCACGTGTGTACATTTCCACCATGGAGAAATATTTATTCTGGGAGAGCACTCCCCCATCAATTTTCTTCTTTTAGTACAATTGCTCTGAAACATACTGGAATGGCATCCTTTCAATGTACACTATCTCACTTTTTAATCAGACTTCTCCTGTGGCACTTGCAGGTGATAATAGATTATGTAACTAAACAGATAGGTGGTCAAAATACAACATTGATTAATGTGTGTACAAATGCCCCAGTTGCTATATACTGGTGGCTAGAACAGACTCATGGTGGTGTGGTAGGGAATACCTCAGGTTTGAACCCTGTACCTTGTATGCAGGTGTTAAGGACCTGAATTCCCTACCCACCACCATTTGTAAATAAATTGCAGATTTTTGCCTCATATTTGATCTGATCTGTTCCTCATAATATTTGTGGTTTCTAAATGCTGCAATGCTTGATATTTGATGGTGCAGTGGTAGCATTGTTGCCTCACAGCTGCAGGTTTTCAGGTTTGATTCTTGGCTGGGGTGCCTTCTGTGTGGGGTCTGCATTTTTTCCCTGTGTTTGTGTGAGTTTGCTTTTGTGTCCTCCCATGTTACAAAGACATGTCTGCATTATTTCTTCCTGGGCATCTGCTGAAAATTGTTTTTTTGTTCCAAGTCAGACTGTCCTGATTAACAAATGTTAAATAAAATTGACAGGCATTTGAATTTCAGACTTCAGGTTTCTGAATGTTTAATTCCTTACATATTTGATGGTGCAGTAGCATTGTTGCCTCACAGCTATAGGCTTTCTGGTTTGATTCTTGGCTGAGGTGCCTTTTGTGTGGAGTCTGCATCTCATCCCTGTGTTTGTGTGGATTTGCTCTGGTGTCCTGCCATTTTACAAAGACATGTGTCTGCAGTATTTCTCCCTGGGCCTCTGCTGAAAATAGTTTTTGTTCCGTCAAAAGTAAAATTGACAGGTATTTGAATTTCAGACTTCATATTCTTCAGAAAATACATAGTAACACAACCTTTTATTCTAGCAATTTTCTAAGTTTATAAGATGAATATTTGGAATTTGTCCTTATTTTTGGGACAGTATTACCCCATTATTGGCTTTGTCCAGGTTTTGTGTGCTAAGGTTGACAGCTATGGCAAGAACTGAATTCACTGAATATGTATGAGGGCTGTATTCCCTCATTACTGGGTTTGTCCAGATGTTTTTGTGCTAAGAGGTTGACAGCTATGGTGAGAACTGAATTCATTAAATGATAGCCATTTAAGTTTCAGTCTTCCTCTCTTTCACAAAGCAGCTGATTTGGTGTAGTGGTATGTTGCTCTGACTGTTTTGCACAGGGACCTTGGCAGTAAAATGTATGGTGGTAACACAGCATTTTTCTTTCACAAAGCAGGTGATTTGGCCTAGTGAGATGTTGCTCTGACTGTTTTGCACAAAGACATTGGTAGTAAAATGTATGGTGGTAACACAGCATTTTTCTTTCACAAAGCAGCTGATTTGGCATAGTGGTATGTTGCTCTGACTCTTTTGCACAGGGACCTTGGCAGCAAAATGTATGGTGGTAACACAGCATTTTATTCTAGCAACTTTCCAAGATTATACAAGCAGTGTTTAATGTGTCCCTGGTTTTTGGGCCCAATAAATTTGGCTTTTTCCAGATTTCTTGTGCTGTGAAGTTGAGATTCAGTTGAGTATTGAGTAGATTTTACAAGGAGCTGAGAGCTGCAGGGGAAGAGAAGTTTAGTGCTGCTTATGCTAAGTCAGATTGCATTGTTGATAGCACAACAGGTTGTGTACTTGTTTTTGATGCAGAAGGTTGTTGGCTCTACTCCCACAACGGATCAATGCTGCCATACCGAAAAAGTTAATATACTAACTATGAGCCTGTTATCAGTTTGCCATCCATTTCCTATTGCAATATTACTAGCTTATCATTTTTAATGTAATATAAGCAATTTGTTCCTCAGGGGCATCAGACACTTTATTTTTCAATGAAACCATGAAATATAAAGGTGTTTGCTAGCAGCAATCTCTTCATTAGTTACATATTTATTTAATGTGGAATTATTTAGATGACTTTTTTACTTCTTCAGAGATTGTGCATATTTACTGATAATGGTGGACTGTAGAATTGTGCATATTTACTGATAATGGTGGACTGCAGAATTGTGCATATTTACTGATAATGGTGGACTGTAGAATTTTGAGTAGACTTTTATGATGGAAATGTTCTGAACTGTGCAGTTTTGTCATTATGGGTGCATGTATTTTGTTTCATTGTTTACTGGAAAGATGTTCTGAATTGGGCAGTTTTGTCATTATTGGTGCATGCGTTTTGTTTCATAGTTTACTGGAAAAATGTTCAAAACAATAGGAAGGTGTATCAAAGAGCACATGTATGTTTCATATGCAAGGGGCCTATGACTTAAAAACAGCCCAGAATTAATCTTTATTTGCCACTGGTAAAATGTATTTTCTTTGAATGTGGGTTTCAATGCTGTTTCAATGAATGTGAGTTTCAAGGGCAGAGAAGTTTTAATGCTAAGTTTGTTTAGCAGATGTCTTAGTGTTTGTGCTGTAAAATGCAAAATAAAACTTTCAAGTGAAGTCCAAATCATCATAGAAGTAAATCAGTATACGCATTAGTGTTTATGGTAAATGGAGTGAAATAGATAAGTAATGGATCATTGGAATGACTGCAGGGGGAGGCTCCATTTGACCATGATTTTTGTGAGGGGGAAGGGCGGCAAACTTAAAGACAGACCCAGCTGAACTATACCTCCCAACTGTCCAGATTTTCAAAGAATGAATAGATTTTTGCTTCTTATTTTTGGTTTGTTCCTCATAAAATTTGTGGTTTTCTGGCAAATCATTTAGGAATTAAGTCACTAAATAATAACACACTGAGTTTCAGACTTCATAACCTTCAGAAAAATGCATGCTAAAGTAAGACCTGTTGTTCTATCAACTGTCTCAGTTTATACAAGAGCAATTTTTAGTACTGTTTATATGTTCCCCCAATATATTTGGCCTTGTCCAGATTTATTGCATTAACAGGTTGAGAGGTACACGCAAATAAATTGCGTTATAGAATTAGGCATAGCCAAACCTCTCAACTGTCCCTGATTTTGGCTCAAAATGTTGCTCTTCTCCCTAATAATCCCTCCGCAAAATAGTAATTTTGGAAGAAAACATGGAGGGTTTACAATTAAGAAATAACTGTAATAATCAGAGTTATAGATTACTTTTATTTTAGAAATGCATGTAGATTCTTTTGTCAGCTGCTCAAGTTAGCAGTACTAATATTAAACAAGTGTCCCTTCTTTGACAGGTTCCCAGCTGTATTGTGTGGCTATTTTATATTTTTACATCACATTTTTGGTCCATTTTTCATAAAATTGTGGTTTTCTGGCAAATTAGTGACAAATCATTAGAGACTGAAGTTAGAAAATAATGACAGACATTTGAGTTTCAGATTTCATACCATTCAGAAAATTCATACTAATGCAAGACCTATTCTATTATCTTTCTAAGTTTATAAGAGCAATATTTAAAAATCGTCCTTATTTTTGGGCCTTTGTCCCACTTCTTTGTATGGCTTTGTCCAGATTTCTTGCTCTGAGGTTGAGAGGTATGACAAATGTGTCAGGGCCATCACAGTCAGCCAGAGACATTTCAAATTGTGACATACTTGTTGCACCCCACTCCCCCATGTAGTGACTCTGGATGTGTCGAAGCAAGGCAAGGAGTAGTTATGCAGTGTAAATGTGCAGAGTATCCCCCCATCCAAGGTAGACAGAAGTACTAGAGTGGCTTTTCATCTGTCCTTGATTTTTGCAGAATGGTCTGGTTTCTGTCATATTTTTTGTACTGTTGTTTTATGCTTATTACTCAAAGTGCCTGTTGCTCTGTGTTTAAGTAGCAATACTTTAATGACCATCAGGTAAGCTTGGCTGAGATTGTAAGATACAAGTAAGCTTTAATAAGCATACTGTTAAAGAATTGCCAACATTGAATGCATTTCTGTTGTTGCCATGTAGAGAATACTTAACTAGATAATGTATAAGCCTTGGGTACTGAAATGCATATGACAGTATTTGTAATAAAGGACAGGATTACATTATTTTAAGAAGCTCATAACACTTGGAGACTTCCAGTCATCTCTGCAGGCTTTACCCGTAAACTAAACAGAATGCCAATCGTGTGGTCCATAACCTGTACAGTAATCCTTTTAAACAATGTATCTTGATCTTATTTCTTGTTTGCTTTTCATTTTTTACTTTGATCATGTTTTCCCCATGAAACAAGTAGATAGTTGTCAGGCAGCAGGTCCTTCTTTGGATAAGAAAAAAGTTTTACAAGTGGGGGCATCAGAGATTTCTACTTTCAGCAGGTTACTTGGTACTTTAATAAAGCTGAATGTGAATTATAATTAGAACTGCAGTGCAAGAAGTGGTTTGAGTTGAGAGCTGCTTGTTTTTCTTATACTTGATTTTGACTGGCATTCCATTAATGTATTTAAAAAGTAATTTATTTTTTCATGCCTCACAACCTTTTTGTTTCCATCTAGATATTAAGTAAGCTGTCATGCAGCCAATGCATTGAAATATTTTTATTCTTCTACACTTCATTTTGTCTTGATTGGACTCTCATAATGACGGTTTGGCACCCAGGGCAGTGTATTTAGTTAGTTTTGTGGTTTTGAGCATAGCTCCTCCCCTTTCTAGTTGGCCACATCCCTTCCCATTGACTCCACCCATTCAGCTGTCTCCTGCAGCCCCCCTTTGATTTGAAGTCACCAGCCGTCACTGGCATAAACACTTTACTCCACCTTGTCTGGAAGCCAGTTTCATGGACATATGCTTACAGTCCATCATAAACTTACGGAAAGAAAAGGGTCCCTTGTGGGGTACTTTTCTTTCAATGCCCTTCAGTCACAGGCCTGGATCAATGATGGATTACCACTTAACTCTGTTTTAGTGAACTTCTATGCAGCAGGAAAGAGATGAAAATGATACAGGCAGTTGCCTCCTATATACTAGATAAGGGAAATGGCTGAAGTAAAGTAATTAAGCCTGAATGATCATGGGGAAAGGGTGCTAAGCTCTGGAATTCAGGCTGGATGTTGCACTCAGCCTATAGCAGCAATCCATGCAAGTTATCGCTGCAAAAGAGACTCATGACAAACATCCAATGTAGCAGAATACAAATAGCATATTTGGCCTGTCCTCATTTAACTTCTGTATCATTTTGAAGATTAATGGTGTTGAGGGGGAAGCCTAGAGAAATTCACCTACCTACCTGATGGAGAAAGGAAAGTTGTGTAAAATCTTACCATAACCATAGATGTCCCTCTCTTCCGTGTTGCAGTATTCACTAGTGGGGTTTACCCTTCTTCCCATCAGCTTGTTCGGCCAAGTTTCCAAAGCTTTTCCAATCCCTGTAGGTGCGTCGGACGTCTGATGTGTAGGGTGGTACATGGGCCATAAAAGTGACATCTGCCCGCATCAGTCTTCAGAACCAAGAAGCCCCAGATGGAGCTAGTCCTGATAGCACAGCCTGTGTAGGAGCTGAGGACAGCAAGTGCAAGGAGAAAGTACAGCTGTGTACCTACCATAAATGTAGATGTTCGAGTGTATTCACTATTGTAGTCATTACAAGTGGGTTATCCTGCTGGCAGGCTACCCGCAATCGGCCTGAATTCCAAAGTCTAGGTCCAGCGTCGGTTGCTGTCGCCTCCTCCCTGATGTCAGAGTGCCAGGGGTATAAAAGATGCAGCCGACGCCATTTTCTTCAGTTTTTCTTGCCCCAGATGTCAGGTGCCCCTAAAATGGTAGGCTAAATTATGCCAATAAGCATGCATGCACAAAAAAACAACTTTTCCTTCATCTACAAGCAAATACACCACATAGGTTATATAGAATAGAGAAGTACAGATAAGTACCAGCAAAGGAAAAGGGGGATGGTAACCTGGACTGCAACAGTGAATACACTAAAAATCTACATTTATGGTAGGTACACATCTGTACTATGTTCATCATGTTTCACTGTTGCAGTCATTACAATTGGGTTGAATCCCAAAGCTTAGGTTGGGAGGCTGGTGCTAAATAGGATTAGGAGAGGCTATCAGGCCCTGCAGAACTGCAGTGGCAAATCCTGCCCTGGATTTAGAGTAGAGAGGTAAATGATAGTGCTTTGTAAAGGTATGCACTGAACTCCAAGTTGCAGCCTCTAAGATGCCTTTGGTTGGTACTTCTCTGAGGAAGGCTGCTGAAGTGGCTGCTGCTCTGGTTGAATGTGGCCTAATGCCCTTAGGCACTGATTTGCCATGCTGTGAATAGCAGAAACGAATGCAGTGACCTATCCACTTTGAAATAGTCTGCTTTGAGATAGGTTTTCCCTGTGATCCTGCAGCATATGTCACTATATGTTGTTCAGTCTTTCTGAATCTGTCCAAGTAGAAGCATAGCTGCCTATGAATGTCCAAAGAATGCAGAATTATCTCACCCTTATTCTGTGGGTTTGGATAAAAGGTAGGTAAATAAATTGTTTGGTTAAGGGCCACACTGGACACTACCTTAGGCATAAATGTAGGGTTTGTCCGCAGAGAAACCCTGTCAGGATGGAAAATGATAAAAATTCCACAGGCATGAGTGCCTGTAACTCTGAGACTCGTCTAGCAGAGGTTATTGCTAGGAGCAGAGCTGTCTTCCAGGATAGGAATTTTATATCAGCTGCAGAGGCTGGTTCAAACGGAGGCAGTTTGAGCTTTTCCAAGACATAGTTGAGGTCCCATGCAGGTATTGTTGCTCTCCTTGGAGGTCTTATGTTTTTGGCCCTTCTGAGGTACTGCCTTAGTAATGGATGAGAAAAAATAGGTGGTTCTTTATTGTAATGAGCTGAAATGGCAGAGGCATGAATTTTAATTGATGAAAAGGAAAGGCCTTTATCAAGCATCTCAGTTAAGTATTGCAAAATCTGAGGAATATTTGGAACAATCATGTCAAAACCTTGTGCCTGGTTCCAAGCACAGAATCTCTTCCATTTTTCTGCATAAGATTTTCTGGTGCTAGGCCTCCTGGCCTCCTAAATAACATCCATCACTGCTTTAGAGAGAGGTGTGCCTTGACTGGCTACATTATCCGCCATGCTGCCAGGTTTAAGGTCCTGAGTTGGCTGTGCAGTATTTGACTGTCTTGTTGGGTTCAATAAGTGAGGAATTTGAGGTAATGTCCAAGCTGGGCATTGAGACAAGCTCTTTAGGATTGGGTACCAGTGCTGGCGGGCCAGTCTGGGGCAATCAGTATCATTTTTGGTTTCTCTTGTCTGACCTTGAGGAGTACCTTGGGGAGGAGAGGCAGATGAGAAAAGACATATACTGTTAGGTCTTTCCAGCTGAAAGATAGAGCATCCACTTTCCATGCTTGCTTGTGATAAGTCCTTGTGCAGAATTTCTGTAGTTGTGAGGGGAGGCAAATAGGTCTATGTCTGGGCATCCCCAGTTCCTTGTTATCATGGTGAAGACTTGTGGATCCAATTTCCACTCGTGGGGATCCATTAGGTTTCTGCTTAGTTCATCTGCCAGAGTATTTGTCCTTCCTGGCAGGAATTGTGCTTGCAGATGTACTTGGTAAGTCAATACTGTGTCCCACAAGTTCATGGCTAGCCTGCAGAGGGGGTAGGAATGGGTGCCTCCCTGCTTGTTTATGTACCACATGACTGTAGTATTGTCCGTCCTTATCAGTAGTTGTCCTGGATGAAGTAGATCCTTGAAGGCTGTCAGGGCGTTCTGAACAGCTAGCATCTCTTTTTGATTGATATGTAGATGCATTTGACTTGCAGACCATGTGCCCTGAATACATCTTCCTGCCATATGGGCCCCCCAGGCATAATCTGATGCATCTGTTGTCAATGTCTGCCTGGCTGTGGGTAAGGTGAATGGCTGCCCCATGTTGTAGTGACAGGCTTTTGCCCACCATCGAAACTCCTGTTGCAGGCAGGGAATGAGGGTAATTATTGTTTCCAGGCTGTGGCAATGCTGAGTCCAAACACTTTTTAGATACCATTGAAGTTTCCTCATATGCAGTCTTGCATATGGAATTAGCAGAATGGAGGATGCCATGAAGCCCAAAGCCTGCAGAATTTTTCTTGCAGATAACTGGGTCTTTGTTGCCAACATTTTGAAATAGTCAGTTGTCTGTGTTTGTCTGGCGTGAGATAAGCCATCTGGGCAGTTGTATTTAAGCTTGCACCCAGGAATATTATCTCTTGAGAGGGTACAAGTTTTGATTTCTTTTCGTTTACTGTGTACCCTAGACCTGTTAGTAATCTTTTTACAAACGCCAGATGCTGTAGTAGAATGTCCTTGCTCTCTGCTTGAATACGGCAGTCGTCCAAGTAAGGATATATTTGTATTCCTCTTTGTCTGCAAAATGGAATCACTGGTGCCAGGCATTTTGTTAAGACCCTGGGCGCAGTAGATCAGCCAAAGGGTAGTGCAGAGAATTTGTAATGCATTGAGCCAGCTATAAATCTGAGGTATCTTCTGCATGATTGTCTGATTGGGACATGCAGGTATGCCTCTTTTAGGCCTAAAGTCACAAGCCAAGCCCTCTTGCCCAGCATGGGCAGAAGCTGCTGCAGAGTTAACATTTTGAATTTTGGAATATTCAGGAATGTGTTTAGGATAGACAGGTCCAGTACTGGTCTCCAAGCTTTGTCCTTTCTGGGCACTAAGAATAGCCTTGAGTAGAATCCTAGTCCCTGCTCTTGCTGTGGTACTAGCTGAATAGCTCTCATGTCCATGAGGGATGAAACTTGTTTTTGTGCCTCTGCCCATTGATTGTGTGGCAGGTCTGGCATACCGTTTGGCTTTGGCAGGGTGTGAAAGTGGAACCTGTAGCCTTGTGATACGATATTTAGGACCCATTTGTCCTGGGTGATCATGTGCCAATTTTGTGAAAAAAAGTGCTAGTTTCCCCCCCAAAGGGGCTGCCAGAAGATAAGTGCTTGGTGCTGGCAGGGGAAAGTCATTGAGACCGTTTCCTGTATGGCTGTGATTTTTCCTCTCCGCTTTTGGAGGTAGAAGCACTCCATTGTTTAGGCCTGTATGAGCCTTGGAGCTGAGATCTGCCTCTGGGGCATCTGTATCTGCCTCTTTGTGGCCTGACACTGGAAAGGACCAATTCTTTGTAGGCCAGTTCCTGCTAAATCTGGGAGGCTGTACCTGCAAGAAATCCTTGACTGTTTGCATAGATTTAACTTTGTCTTCCATTTTCTTCAGCACCTCTTCAGCTTTAACACCAAACAAAGTATGCTGTAATGGAGCATCTAATAGTTTTGCTTTAACATGATCATGCAGATTCTGTTCTTTTAACCAAGCATGCCTCCTAATGCCAGAACCTGTAACAGCGCCCCTGCAGGAGGCCTCTAGAGAATCAAAACCACATTGTAAAGTATGCTTTCCTACTTGTTCAGCTGCATGCCATAAATCCTGCATTTCTTTGTTTTCTGCACATTCTGAATTTAACATTTTCACTTTAAGCAGTGACATAAGATATTGCTGATATTTAAGCATATGAAATTGGCAATTTAATGCTCTTACAGCCAAGGTAGCAGAAGTATAAATCTTTTTCCCCCATCTGTCCAGGGCCCTAGAATCCCTATCACAGGGGATAGGGGTTTTTGCATAGGGTTTTTTGCAGTGGAAGCCTTGACCCCTTTGGGACCCTGAGAGATAGTTTCTGGGTCAGCAGCAGGGTTTTTACAAAGAAATTTATGTGAATCAGGAACCCTGTAGTATGTGTCTGGCTTAACAGGAGCTGGTGGTAAAGAGTCTCGAGATAGACTGGACATCATCTACAATGTCTAAAACAGGTGGGATAGCAAGGGGCCTGTGCTGAGGTAATAAAAGGAAGTCTCTGAGCCTTTTCTTGCATTCTGAGTAATCTTGGCTCTCCCAGTGGAAATGCTCCCTCATAGTATGCAGTGGCTCCCCAAAAGAATAATCCTTAGGAGGAGAGGCTGAAGGGATATATTCTTCAGCATCAGAATCCTCATAGGGAGGAAGAGAATATTCCTGTTCAGAAGAGGAATCAGAGGAAATGGAAACCTGATCTGAAGATTCGTATTCTATCTCTTGCCTAGGCCTCTTATCATGAGGGGGATGGGAACCCCTGATCAAAGTAATTAGGTCTTTGGACATTTTAAGCATCTGTTTTTTAGGCATGGTAGCCTGTCCAGGAGAATGCTGTACTTGTTTCTTTGTCTTTAGAGCTGCTTTAGTCTTTGCCTTTGAAGTTGAAGTAGGTTTCAAATATAACTGTGTAAGCCTGAAAACACCCTCAGAAGCCGATGCCTGCTCAGCGGCTCCGGACCCATCTGAGGGAATAGTTTCCAAGTGTCCAATACCTTGAGTTTCCAGTGGCCTAGTTAGCTCCACGTGGGAGTCGGAAGTGGCCTGTGGCTCTGAGGTAGCAGGTGTCAGGGGCTGCGAAAGCGCCTCACTGAGAGCCGCCGAACGGGCGACAGGCCTAGCGGAAGCCTCATCGGTTTTGGACCTCGGATGCCTGTCCTTTTCTTTTTCTTTGCGCTTTTTATAAACTCCGGTAGTCGGCTGTTCCGAAGGCATTATATAACTGAATCTTCTGCCAAAGTAATGAAATGCAAAATCGTACCGACGCTTAATAGTGCGGTGGTTAAATCTAGCACAAAACCGACAACTAGCAACATTGTGGTCAGGGCCTGGGCAAGGAATACAGTAAGAATGAAAATCCTTATGAGGTATTTGCTTCCCACAAGAAATACAATTACTAACTTTTTCTGACATCGGTCTGGAGCAAGAAAAAAGTTTCCCCAACAGGGTACTTAGCTTTAATGAAGACTTCAGATCTGAAATTCGAATTTGAAAATCTCAGGAGTCATTGCGAACTGCTTTTGCTTCGGGCACCACGCGGCAAGAAAGACTGAAGAAAATGGCATCGGCTGCATCTTTTATACCCCTGGCGCTCTGACGTCAGGGAGGAGGCGACAGCAACTGACGCCAGACCTAAACTTTGGAATTCAGGCCGACTGCGGGTAGCCTGCCAGCAGGATAACCAACTTGTAATAACTGCAACAGTGAAACACGATGAACATCAGGGGGATGGAGGGAGGGAAGGAATACTGTAACATGGAAGAGAAGGACATCTATGGTTATGGTAAGATTTTACACAACTTTCCTATGTCCTTCTATTCCAATGTTGCAGTATTCACGAGTGGGTGAGTACAAAAGCTCACTGCTGGCTGGGTGGTGGTCTGGATGAGGATTCCAGGAACCCATGCAGGATAGCCCTGGCAAATCTTTCTCTGGTCCTGGATATGTGGTCCAGCTTGTAGTGTCTGGAGAAGGTGTCCACAGATGACCAAGTAGCAGCTTCCAGAAAGTACAGTTTTGTACCTACCATAAATATAGATGGTCGAGTGTATACACTGCTGCAGTCATTACACTTGGGTTATCCTGCTGTCAGGTGATCCCGCAGTCGGCCAGCGTTCCAAAGTCTTGGCCCATCGTCGGTTGCTGTCGCTTCTTCCCTGACGTCAGTGCGCCATGGGTATATAAGATGCAGCTGACGCCATTTTCTTCGGTTTTTCTTGCCCCAGATGTCAGGTGCCCTCAAAAAGGTAGGCAATGTAAATTGCTAATAAAACATACATAAGAAAAGCAAACAAATACTTTCTGTTACCAGCAAATAATCCCCATAGGTAACAAAGGGTAGAATACTCGGATAAGTACCAACAAGTAAGAGGGGAAGGTGGGAGGGTAACCTGGACTGCAGCAGTGTATACACTCGAACATCTACATTTATGGTAGGTACAAAACTGTACTATGTTCATCGTGTTACACTGGTGCAGTCATTACACTTGGGTAGAATCCCAAAGCTGAGGTAGGGTGGCTGGTTCTATAAGGCATTAGGGGTGGCTATAAGGCCCTGCAGAACTGCAGTGGCAAAGCCAGCTCTGGATTTAGAGTAAAGAGGCAGATGATAATGCTTGGTGAAGGTATGTACAGAACTCCAAGTTGCTGCTTCCAAAATGTTCTTTGTAGGAACTCCTCTGAGGTAGGCAGTTGAAGTGGCTGTTGCCCTGGTGAAATGAGACCTAATGCTGTTAGGTGCAGTTTTCCCATGGTGTATATAGCAGAAACAGATACAATGCCCTATCCATTTTGAAATGGTCTGTTTTGAAATGGCTTTTCCCTGTGTTCCTGCAGCATATGCTACAAATAATTGCTCAGTTTTCCTGAAAGCTTTCGTTTTGTCCAAGTAGCAGTGTAACTGCCTGTGTATGTCCAAGGAATGCAGTAGTCTCTCCCCTTTGTTCTGTGGCTTTGGATAAAAAGTTGGCAAGTGAATAGTTTGGTTTAGAACCACACTTGATACCACCTTTGGCATAAAAGTAGGGTTTGTTCTTAAAGACACACTGTCTTGGTGGAAAATGATGAAAGGTTCCACTGTCATTAGTGCCTGTAATTCTGAAGCTCTTCGAGCTGAGTTTATTGCCAGAAGCAGAGCAGTTTTCCAAGAGACATATTTTAAGTCTGCTGAGTTAGCTGGCTCAAATGGAGGTAAAGTTAATTTTTCCAAGACGAAGTTGAGGTCCCAAGTTGGAGTTGGTGCTCTACGGGGTGGTCTTATGTTTTTAGCCCCTCTGAGGTACTGTTTTAGCAAAGGATGAGAAAAAATTGGTGGATCTGTGTTGTAATGAGCAGAGATGGCAGAGGCATGGATCTTAATGGATGAAAAGGAGAGGCCTTTGTCCAGCATCTCAGTCAAGTATTGTAGTATCTGAGGAATGTTTGGGACAAGAGGGTCAAGGCTGTGAGCCTGGTTCCAGCACAGAATCTCTTCCATTTATCCGAATAGGCTTTCCTGGTGCTAGGCCTTCTGGCCTCCATAATGACATCCATAACAGCTTTGGAGAGAGCCATTGTTTGCTTGACTAAGGAATCTACCATGCAGCCAGGTTTAAAGTCTTGAGCTGGCCGTGAAGTATCTGATTGTTTTGCTGAGTCAGAAGTTGTGAGATTTGAGGCAAAATCCATGGTGGTCCTTGTGCTAAGTTCTTTAAGATTGGGTACCAGTGTTGGCGTGGCCAGTCTGAGGCAATCAGGATCATCTTTGGCCTTTCTTGTCTGGCTTTTATGAGTACCTTTGAAAGGAGAGGTATTGGTGGGAAAGCGTATACTTGTAGGTCTTTCCAGATGAATGAGAGGGCATCCACTTTCCATGCTTGTGGGTGGTAAGTCCTTGTGCAGAATTTCTGTAGCTGGCAATTCACTGGGGATGCGAACAGATCTATGTCCGGCTCCACCATTTCTGTGTTATCATCCTGAACATTTGTGGATGTAATTTCCACTCGTGCGGATCCATGATGTTTCTGCTTAAGTCGTCTGCCAGTGTGTTTTTCTCTCCTGGCAGGAATTGTGCTTGCAGATGAACTTGATAGGTTATAGCTGTGTTCCACACGGTCATGGCTTGTCTGCAGAGGGGATATGAATGAGTGCCCCCTTGCTTGTTTATGTATCACATAACTGTGGTGTTGTCTTGTCTTTAGTAGTAGTTGTCCTGGATGCAGAAGGTCCTTGAAAGCTATAAGGGCACTTTGTACAGCTAGCATCTCTTTTTGATTGATGTGAAGATGCCTTTGTTCTGCGGGCCACTTGCCCTGAATACATTTTCCTGCCATGTGTGCTCCCCAGGCATAATCCGAAGCATCTGTTGTCAGTGTTTGCCTGGCTGTGGGCTGAGTGAAAGGCTGTCCCTTGTTGAGGTGACAGGCTTGAGCCCACCATCGAAACTCCTGTTGAAGGCAAGGAATAAGTGGTATTACTGTTTCCAAACTGTGCAGTGTTGAGACCAGACACTCTTTAGGTACCATTGTAGTTTCCTCATATGCAGTTTGGCATATGGAATTAGTAATATGCAAGATGCCATGTAACCCAAGGCCTGCAGAATTATTCTTGCAGGGAGTTGGGTTTTTGTTGCCATCAATTGGAAATATTGAGTCAGTTGTCCTTGCTTGTCTGGCGTGAGATATGCCATCTGGGCTGTTGTATTTAAGCTGGCACTCAGGAATATTATCTCTTGTGAGGGCACTAGTTTTGATTTATTTTCGTTTACTGTGTACCCTAGGCAAATTAGCAGTCTTTTTTACAAACGCCAGATGCTTTAGAAGAATGTCTTTGCTCTCTGCTTGAATAAGGCAGTCGTCCCAAGTATGGGTAAATTTTAATTCCTTTTTGTGTGCAAAATGCAATTACTGGTGCCAGGCATTTTGTAAAGACCCTGGGCACAGTACATAAGCCAAAGGGCAGTGCAGAGAATTGGTAATGCATTGAACCTGCTAAGAATCTGAGGTATCTTCTGCAATTTTGTCTGATAGGGACATGCAGGTATGCCTCCTTGAGGTCCAAAGTTACGAGCCAAGCTTTCTTGCCCAGCATGGGAAGAAGCTGCTGTAATGTCAACATTTTGAATTTTGGAACATCCAGGTAAGTATTTAGAGAAGAAAGATCCAGAATGGGCCTCCAGGCTTTGTCCTTTCTGGGAACCAGAAAGAGTCGAGTAAAATCCTTGTCCTTGCTCCTGTGTTGGTACCTTTTGAATAGCTCTCATGTCCATGAGTGCTGTATTTTGAGCCTCTGCCCATTGATTTGGTGGCAGATTTGGCATTCCTTTTAACCTTGGCAGAGTGTGAAAGTGGAACCTGTAGCCTTGAGACAAAATATTGAGAACCCATTTGTCTCTGGTGATCATTTGCCAATTGTGACTGAAAAGTGCCAGTTTTCCCCCCAAGGGGGCTGCCAAGAGAGAGAGATGTTTGGCAGCTGTAGTGGGAAGTCATTGGGGCGGTTTCTTATAAGGTTGAGGCCTGTCTTCCCCTTCTTTTTGGGTTGAAGCACCCCATTGTCAAGGCCTGTAGGTACCTTGTGGTTGACCTCTGCCTCTTGGACGTCTGTATCTGCCCCTTTGAGGTCTGTCTGAAACTGGAAAGGACCAATTCTTTGTTGGCCAATTTCTGCTAAATCGAGAAGACTGAACCTGTAAGAAATCCTTCACCGTTTGCATAGATTTTGCTATATTCTCCATTTTCTTTAATACCTCTTCTGCCTTAACTCCAAATAAAACATCCTGCTGCAAAGGTGCATCTAATAATTTTGCTTTAACATGATCTGGTAATGTCTGCTCTTTTAACCAAGCATGTCTTCTAATGACAGACCCTGTAACTGCTGCTCTACAGGAGGTCTCCAAGGAATCAAAACCACATTGCAAAGTATGTTTTCCCACTTGTTCAGCTGCATGCAATAAATCCTGCATTTCCTTATAGTTAGGAAGATCTGAATTTGAAAGCAATTTTTTGTTTCAA
Organism: Protopterus annectens; assembly: GCF_019279795.1. Taxonomy (NCBI): domain Eukaryota; kingdom Metazoa; phylum Chordata; order Ceratodontiformes; family Protopteridae; genus Protopterus; species Protopterus annectens. The sequence goes on from NC_056741.1 coordinate 1,899,453,577, forward strand.
CTGAGACATCAAATATTGCTGGTACTTAAGCATGTGAAACTGGCAATTTAAGGCTCTCATTGCTAAAGTTGCAGATGTATACACTTTCTTCCCCCATCTGTCTAATGCTCTGGAATCTCTGTCAGAGGGGACTGGATTTTTTGCTGTAGAGGCCTTTACCCCTTTGGGACCCTGGGAAATAGTTTCAGCATCAGCAACAGGGCTTTTATAAAGGAATTTATGTGAGTCAGGGTCTGTATTATCTGTCTGGCTTAACTGGAGCAGGAGGTAAAGAATTGGGATTTAAAATGGATTCAGAATAAACATCATCCACAATATCTAACACTGGCGGAATAGCAAGGGGTCTGTGTTGAGGTAATAAAAGGAAATCTCTGAGCCTTTTCTTGGATTCTGAGTAATCCTGGCCCTCCCAATGGAAATGCTCCCGCATGGTATGTAAGGTTTCCCCAAAGGAGTAGTCCTCTGGTGGAGAGGCTGAAGGAATAGATTCCTCAGCATCAGAATCCTCATAAGGAGGTAAAGCGTATCCTTGGTCTGAGGATGAATCCGAGGAGATGGACACCTGGTCGGATGAGTCATAGTCTGCATCCTGTCTAGGCCTTTTTCAGGGGGAGGGTGGGACCCCCTGATTAGAGTAATTAGGTCTTCGGTCATTTTGAGCATCTGTTTCTTAGGCATGGAGGCCTGTCCTGGTGAATGCTGAAGTTGTTTCTTTGTTTTAGGTTTAACTAAAGATTTAATGGTTAATTGAGTAGGCCTGAAAACACCCTCTGAAGCTGCGGGTTGTTCGGCTACTCCGGAGCCCTCTGAAGGGTTGGTCTCAGTAGGCCACAAGTCTGATGTATCTGAAGTCCCAGCCATCTCCACGTGGGAGTCAGAGGCGGCCTGTGGTTCCAAAGAAGCGGTCGTCAGGGGCTGCGAAGGCTCCTCGCTGAAAACCGGAGAACCGGCGACTGGCCTAGAAGAGGCTTCGTCGTCAGTTTTGGGCCTTGGATGCCTGTCCTTGTCTTTGCGTTTTTTGTGTAACCCGGTCGTCGGTATTTCCGACGGCATGGTGCAATTGAATTTTCTGCCAAAATAATGTCGGGCAAAATCAAACCAACGTTTAATAGTGCACTTGTTAAACCTAGCACAAAACCGACAACCTGTGACGTCGTGGTCTGGGCCTAGGCATGGGATACAATAGGAATGGAAATCCTTATGAGGTATTTGCTTCCCACAAGAAATACAATTATTAACTTTTACTGACATCGGTCTGAGGCAAGAAAAAGTTTCCCCAATGGAGTGCTTAGCTTTGTAGAAGACTTCGGTTCTGAATTTGGAATGAAAATCTCAGGAGTTGGCCGACCGGCACTTGCGAACTGCTTTTGCATCGGGCACCGCACGGCAAGAAAGACTGAAGAAAATGGCGTCAGCTGCATCTTATATACCCCTGGAGCACTGACGTCAGGGAAGAAGCGACAGCAACCAATGCCAGACCAAGACTTTGGAACTCGGGCTGACTGCGGGACCGCCTGATGGCAGGATAACCCAAGTGTAATGACTGCAGCAGTGTAACACGATGAACATCAGAGATAGTATCTAGCCCTTTAAAGAAGACTCTAGGGGAATCCATGTCCCTTGTGGAATGGGCTCCACCATTTCTCATTAGTGTCTTTCCATGGTAAGAGTAACAAAAGGAGATGTCCCTAGCAATCCAAGAAGAAATGGTTTGCTTTCCTACAGCTTTCGCCAGAGACCTAGGGTGGAAAGAAACAAACAACTGGTCTGATTTGCGTATAGGCTTGGTCTTATGCAAGTAGAAATGAAGTTGCTTGTGGGGAAGTGAACAGCCTGATTTACGGAGAGGTCATTAACCATCTTGGGGGTGAAGGAGGGATTAATCCTGAGGGTGACCCTGTCCACATGGAGAACTAGGAAGGGTGAAGTAGCCATGAGGGCTTGGAGCTCTGAGACCCTCCTGGCTGATATCAAAGCTACTAGCAGTACTGTTTTCCAAGTACAAAACTTCAAATCAGCCTTGCCAGCTGGTTCAAAGGGTGGCAGTGAGTGAGTTTTTCCAGCACATAATTAAGATCCCAGGGAGGAGGGGTTGGTTTTCTAGGGGGGTCTTAAGTGTAAACCACCTTTTAGGAATAGCTTGGCTGGAAGCCTGGAAGCAAGTGGAGGCTCCATAGGCAGGCAGGCAGAAATGGCAGACAGGTGTGCTTTTAAGGAGGAATAAGACAAACCTGTCTTTAGCAGTTCAAACAGGCAAGAGATAATTAGAGGCAGGTCACTGTCCAGCAGCTCTAAAGAGATAGGATTTCCTCGTGTTTGGTTTCCTGGCCTCCTGCAGGACTGAGAGCATGTCCTCATTGTATAGGTGTCTAAAGGGAATCAGAATCCTATCAGGCGCAAGGAGAGGTGCAGGGATCTCCACTTTGGATGAATCTGTGTCCCCTGGTGCTGTGTGACTAGATCCACTGAGGGGGGTAACTTGTGGTGATTGCCTTTGGACAGATGAAGAAGTAAGGGGAACTAGTGCTGCCTTGGCCAAAAGGGGGTCACCAACAAGATTTTTGGTGAGTTCTGCTGAATATTCAGTAGGACTCTCTGGATCGGATCAGAGGGAAGGGGGAAAGGTGTATAAGAATTTCCCCTTCCGGGACATTAAGAAGGCATCTGTTTGAACAGCCTTCAGGTCATAAGTTCTGCAGCAATAGCTCTGGAGTTGCCCGTTTGTGAAGGAGGCAAACAGGTCTATCTGTGGAATACCCCACCTGTGGATCAGCTCTAGGAATACCTCCCTTGACAGCATCCACTCATGACTGTCTGAGGAGGTTCAGCTTAAGGAGTCTGCCTGGCAGTTTTGTTGGGAAGGGATGTAGGCTACCTGTAAGGAGAGCCCCTAGGAGACAGCTAGAGCCCATACCTGTAGGGCTAGTCTGCAAAGGAGGTAGAATTTCATCCCTCCTTGCTTGTCCAAGTACGACGTCACTCTAGTGTTGTCTGTGAAGATCTTCAGAATGCCCTGTCTGAGGAAAGGTAGAAAGGCCTGCAGGGCCAGAAGTATGGCTGACATTTCTTTGATGTTGTTATGCCATTGTCTGTGTTTGTCTTTCCACAAATATTGCACTTTTCTTGTGTCTAACATTGTTCCCCAGCCCAGATCTGAGGTGACTGTGTGCATGATCTGAGAGGGGAGGGCAAATGTAAGGGGAGACCTGGGTTTAGGGTCACCTGGGCCATCCACCACTTTAGCTCTTGGTGGAGGCAGGGTAGAAGTGGGATACTGAACTCTAGGCGGTGTGAGTGCTGGGTCCATACTGAGCGAAGATACCACTGCATCTTTCTCATGTGTAATCTTGCCAGTGGCAGCATGGGTATAATGGCAGCCATGTGGCTGAGAAGTTTGAAGAATTCCCTTGCAGTCAGGATGGGTGAAAGGAGGGCAGATTGAAGGTGTTGGGTAAGGGAAATAACTTTTTCCTGAGGAATAAAGGCCATCCTGAGGTCTGTTCTGATTCTGCATCCTAGGAAGACAATGTCTCATGTAGGATTCAGATTGGATTTGGGGAAGTTTATGAGGAACCCTATGGACTGCAGCAGGAGTTCCTCTGTGTGGGCTAGGAGGGTTTGTCTGTCTACTGCTTGAATGAGCAGATCGTCAAGGTATGGGAAAATTAGCACAACTCTTGTTCTGCAGTAAGCAATGACTGGGGCTAGGTATTTTTTAAATACCCTTGGAGCAGTGGAGAGTCCAAAGGGCAGGGCACAAAACTGAAAATGCAAGGAGCCTGCTTTGAATCTGAGGAATTTTCTAGAGGATGGTTTTACTGGAATATGTGGATAGGCTTCTTTGATGTCCAGGGTCACCATGAAGGCCTGGGGAAGGATGAGAGGAAAGAGAATGGGTAGTGTTATCATCCTGAAGGAGGGAACCTTCAGGAATGGGATGAGGCGGAAAAAGGTCTAGGATGGGTCTCCATGGTCCCACCTTCCTGGGCACCAGAAAAAGTGTGACGTAGAAGCCTCTCCCTTGAGAAGAGGGGGGGATGAGTTCTATGGTGCCTTGGAGGAGCAGGTCATTTAGAACCTCAGGAAGGAGGGAACATTGAGAGGGAGAAGGTAGTGGTATAGGAAGTTTTGGGGGGAGGGACATCCAAGACATGAAGTAACTCCTTCAGCATAGATAAAACCCATTTGTTAGATGTCACTAGGGCCCATGCAGGAAGGCAGTGAGAGAGACGGGAGGAGTGGTTTCTCCCTATAAATTAGTAGTTTACTGGACATTTTGGGCTAATTTCTATCTCTCATTTCCCTGCTATAAACCCGCATTTGCGTGGTTTTGTGTGCCGGGCAGTGCCAGTTAGCTAGGGTATAACTATTCCCGGCTCCACAAACTCTACTCTTCAATTTTTCCCTTGGAACTAGACAAACTTTCAACTTAAGCACTCAAACCATTCACTTCTCAGCCTGGCACTTGCTCTAAACTCATAGCAAGCACTAATAAACCTTAGCACTAGACCTCCACTATACTGTAGAGAAGGACAAGGCTCTCTATTCGACCTTACCAGCCAATCAGTAAAACAGTTCACTGTACCTATCCAGGCATGTCCAACGGGCAGTTTCAGGTGTACTCTCCGGTCCAACTGATGAATCTGGGCATTTTGAGGCAGTGTAACAATTGCCTCATGTACACAGACAACCCTCTCCTCCTACCACCAAACACTAATACATGCGAGAGATGCAATTATACAGCCAAACTGGAGGCTAAGCTCTCTCAACCCAAGACTGGACCAGACAGTCAAGAGGAGAAGGGAACTACTTGCATCACACCACCAGTCTCACAGATCTATGAAACCAGCACCGGCAAAAAACAAATACACAAAAACATACTCAGAGGTTCTAAATAAAAATCTGCAAAAGCAACAGAGACCTCCAAAGCAGACATTCAAGCAATCTCCATCCCCCAGCACAAACCATGAAACACATACTTCACAAAACCAGTGTGCCACACAAACACAGCCATTAAGGCAAAATAACATACCCAACACACTAGTAATAGGGGACTCTATAGTCAGGCACACTGACATGCCACTCACAAGGCTGAACAAGGAGAAGGTTACTGTTAGCTGCCTGACGGGTGCCAGGATCCGCCACATAACAAGCACTCAGGTCACTCCAGAACAAGTACAAATACGACTATGTCATTGTCCATGTTTGTGTTAATGACCTGAGCCTTACCTCCCTGGACTACATGAAAAGAGACATGGAAGAGCTCTCTGATCACGTAGCCCAAGCCGGTATGACCCTGACCTTGAGTAGCATCCTGCCCTCACCAAGAATACCACCACGGTATAAAGAAAAAATGATCAATTTCAACAATTGGCTAAGCTTCTGGTGTCATTCAAAGGGAATTCAGTGTCTGTCAGCCTGGGATGACATGCTGGACAAGCCACGCTGCTTCGCTAGAGACAACTTGCACCTGTCACCCTTAGGGTTTTGAATACTGGCAAAGGCTCTAGCCACCCCCATAGTGCCTTTTTTACGCAAGCCTCAAAAGACAAACCCACCGCTGTAAATAGCACAAGTAACAAAAAACTGAGGGTAATGCTGCTCAATGCCAGAAGTCTAAACCTCAAAATACACGCACTCTAGGCACTCCACAGTATGGAGAAAATCGATATATGTGCAGTAACAGAAACCTGGTTTAAGGCTCCAGAGAGCACCCCAGCACTACCAGGCTACAACTCATACCATACATTTCGGCCACAAAACCCGAACCGAAATACAAAAGGCGGGGCCGTATTCATATTCATCAAGGATACCCACACCTCCAGGTTAGTGGCACAGCACGGTGCTTCAGAGATCATCCACGTGCAACTAACAGGGAAAACTGCAATTCAAATTGTAGCTTGCAACAGATCACCCACCATGTCCCAGGACCCCCATTCTGCATTTCTGGAAACACTGGGAAACATAAAGGTCCTACCAAACACCCTGATATTGGGTGATTTCAATTACCCAAACATTAACTGGGAGAACTACTCAAGTACTAACTCCCTTGCCCAACATTTCCTACAATTTATAAACTCAAACACACTGGATCAACTGGTCAACACCCCCACCAGAGGTGACAACATATTGGACCTGGTCATCACCAACATGGGCGACCGGTGTTCCACACTGGAGGTCAACCCCTCGCTGGTTAGATCTGACCATAAACTAATCACTCTGGATATCCACATTCCGTCCCACACCTGGTCAAAGAAACCACCATGAAAAACTTTTCAAAAGCAAACTTCACGTTACTTAAAACCGAGGTGGAAAGTTTCAAATCACCCATGCTAAAGGATAACGCTGTCCAAGCTGCAAAATCCTTTACTAATGCACTCTACGGGCACCTACAAGAATGCATGGATCGTGCTAACACAAGCAAAACCAAGACTCACTCCTCCAAGAAAAGGAAATCAGTGTGGTGGACCCCTGCCATAAACAAGCTATACAACAGGAGGAGGAAACTAGTACAGAAAAAGAGTAAAATCCCAAGAAGGTACGACATCCCTGATAAGTATCAGCAAGAAACTACGATCCCTCATAAAATCATCCAAAGCTAACTTCGAAAGAAAAATTGCCAAGGACTCCAAAGATAACCACAAGGGATTCTTTAGCTATGTCAAGAATCTAAGTGGCAATTCTCAGAGCTGCTCAGAGTTAGTGCAGAATGGCACAAAACACAATGAACTGACCAATATCGCCAACATCCTGGTAGACAGGTTCAGTGCAAACTTCACCCCCCTCTCACCCCCCAAAAGGGTCCATAACCATACCAGAAGAATGAAATCACAGACACTCAGGTTAAAACAGCCCTCTCCAAAGCCAAAAACACAGCATCAATGGGACCGGACGGTGTCCCAGGCTCCGTCCTACACGAGCTCAAAGATGAACTAACCCCTCACTTAAACACACTGTTCAAACTCAGCCTCTCCACAGGCTACGTACCCATACAGTGGCGCATAGCAATGGTTATTCCGCTCCACAAAGGTGGAGCCACAACAGAACCCGGGAACTATCGCCCTATAAGCCTGACTAGCTTGGTCTGCAAGGCTATGGAGCTCATCATCATGGATCTCATTAACAGAGACATTGGGAACCTCTAAACACTGGACCCTACCCAGTTCAGCTTTGTTAAGGGCAGATCATGCCTCCTAAACCTGGTGGACTTCTTTGAGACAGTTACCAAGGCTATAGATGAGGGAAAGGTGGTCCAAATAACCTACCTAGTCCTCGCAAAGGCCTTCGACACCATTCCCCATTCTGGTATTATAGACAAGCTCACCAGCCTGAACATAAACCCTTATGTCACGAGATGGGTTGCCAACTGGCTCATGGACAGAACCCACATGGTAAGAGTTGAGGGAGCTAGGTCTGACTCTAAACTGGCTACAAGTGGCGTTCCCCAGGGCTCAGTCCTAGGACTCCTCCTGTTTGGCATATACTTCTCAGAGGTACAGGCAAGCACAGGAGGTCTGTGGCTGACCAAGTTCGCACACGATTGCAAACTAGGGGCTATAAATGGCTCTCCGGCTGACACAGACATCCTCCAAAAGGGTCTCACTGAGAAAACCATGGCCTCAAGCTAAATGCCAAAAAGTGCATAGTCATCCCCTTTGGAAAAAACAAAGTACCTACAAACTACCACATAGGTGTTACCCCCTAAATACGGAAAACGTAATAAGGGATCTGGGAACCCAAGTAGATAGTAATCTCTCCTTTGATAATCACATTGCCAAAGTGGTTAGAAAATCCTTCTGTGTGGCCCACCTAATCACAAAAGGGTTTGCATACAGATCGAAAGAGGTCATTGTGCCCCTCTACGCATCACTCATCAGACCCATCAAAGAGTACAACTCCTCATTTGGGATGTACCTTACAAGACACCTGCAACAGCTTAAAAGACCACAGAAGTACCTCACCAAGAGGATCACTGGCCTCAAACAGATACCCTATACAGCTCGGCTGAGGAAACTCCAGCTGTACTCGGTTGCAGCTCGACTGAAGAAACTCCAGCTGGACTCGGTTGCATACCTCCTACTCAGAGGTGATCTATGCCTGACATACAAGGTCATGTCCAACCCAGAATTGATGGACATGCTCCACCTAAAGAAAACCATATCCCCTCGAGCCACATGCTCTAGGAATCTAAACCTCACCACACCAATAAATAGGACATGCTGGAGGGATAGATTCCTGTCCCAGAGGCTTCCCATGCTCTGAAACAAGATTCCAATCTACATTAGGTAGAGCTCCTTGCTATCATTCTTCAAGAGAAACCTTGATGAGTGGATGGGAAATAGAAAGTTTACCCTGAGGATCACTTCAATGACTCTACTGGACAGAGGCACAGGGAACTAATCTAAGGGGGCAGCGAAAGCCAACATAATTCCAGCTAGGCTTATAAATGCCTTCGGGCAGATAGCCTAGTACCCACCTATGAACCAATAAGGTATGGTTGGAGGAGAGGGGGTAGAAAAGGAGGCAGTCAGTCAGATGCTGCCTGCCCTTTCTGGAAAGGGAGGTATCTGGGCGGAGGCTTGAGGTGTCTTAGGCTGAGTAGTCTGCTCCTGTGTGGTCTTCTAGACCTGGAGGGGACAGCGGGCCTAGAAGACTTCCTAATAAACTGTCAAAGCCGCACAAACAGAAAGAAGTCAAATCAAAAACACAAAAATACACCAGCACCTTTTCTTCTTTATTCAGCAACAGTGATCTGGCACCTCGGCAGTTCGCCTTCAAGGATCACAGTATAACAAATTCAGCTGACTTGCATATTATACAAACAGCCACGTAACGGGATCCAATAATTCAATTAAATTAATTTAAATAACAATCAGTGCATACAAACAACAAATACCCTTTGTAAACTTAATTTTTTGCAGTTATATAAATATACAAATATTATCACAGACTATCCATATATAAATATAAATAGCACAAACACTTAACAATTTAATTCCCTACTTCTTGATTTAAGCCATGAGGCACTAAAGTTTGAAATTTAAATATCATTCTAGTTTCCAACTCAAGCAATTTACTAATATAGTTGCCCCCTTTAGGTAGAAAGGGTTTGGCAAGTACACAAAAAATTAATCCACAATCTAAACCTCCATGCATTTCATGAAAATGATTACCTATAGGACTTAATTCATTATGATTCCTTATAGCTCTAAGATGCTCAAGAATCTGAATTCTAACCATGCGTTTGGTTTGCCCTATATACCATCTTGTATTAGGACAAGTGCATCCCTGAATATACACCACCCCTGTTGATCTGCAGTTAAAATAATATCTACAGTCAAATAACTTCCCATTAATCATAGAACCTGACAAGTTTCTCACACTGTTACATATACTGCAATGACCACAAGGGAATGTTCCTAAAGGTAAATCAGTATTGGGCCCCACAACAAAATTATAATTCATCAATTCCTTTAAACTTTTTCATTTACTAAATGAAAATGTGACATGTTTAGGGAATAGATGACCTATATTTTCATCCTCAGAAATAATATGCCAAAATCTCCATATAATATTTACTAAAATATCAGAAAAAGGAGAACATTTTGTAACATAATAAAATTTTTGCTCACAACCATGCCAATAGAAGGGCTTTTATCCCTAAATCTATTATTGCAATTGCTAACTGGCATTGCCTGTGCTTTTAAGATAACACCCCCAAGCACAGCTTGCTTACATCTCAGCAATTCTTCCTCATTATAACCCCTCTCTTTTAATCTCCTTTCTACATTCTTCAGTTCAACCACTTTCTGACTTTCATCACTAGTGTGATCAAAAATTCTCTTAAATTCACCATAGGATAATGAGTTCAATAAGTGCTCTGGGTGCATGCTAGTTGCATGTAGGAACATATTAACTGAGGTTTGTTTCCTATATGGTTTAAAGCCTATAACTTCACCATCCCTATACAATGTCACATCAAAAATATTAATGGCCTCCCTACTTAACCAATAAGAGAAGGCCAAACCATGTTCATTGCAGATTAGGGACTCAAAAAAATCCACAAAATCACAAATATCGCCCTTAGAAATAAATATAAGGTCATCGATAAATTGCTTGTAAAACAAAAAGTACAGTTGTGTACACTTACCATAAATGTAGACGTTCGAGTGTATTCAATGTTGCAGTCATTACATTTGGGTAATCCTGCTGGCAGGTTGCCCTCAGCCGGCCTGAATTCCAAAGTCTTGGGTCCTACGTCGGCTGCTGTCGCCCCTTCCCTGACGTCAGGTCGTCAGGAGTATAAAAGAAGCAGCTGACGCCATTTTCTTTAGTTTTTCTTGCCCCAGATGTCAGGTGCCCCCCAAAAGGGTTGCCAAAATTTAGATAAGTATAATTACATGCACCAATACAAAATTTACCTTCATCTACAAGCAAATACACCACATAGGTTGTATAAATCAGAGAAGGAAAGATAGGTTCCATCAGAAGAAAAGGATGGGTAATCTGGACTGCAACAGTGAATACACTCGAACATCTACATTTATGGTAAGTGTACACAACTGTACTATGTTCTTTGTGTTTCACTGTTGCAGTCATTACATTTGGGTAGAGTCCCAAAGCTAAGGTTGGGAGGCTGGAGCTAAACAGCATTAGGAGCAGCTATGAGGCCCTGCAGAACTGCAGTGGCAAAGCCTGCCCTGGATTTAGAGTAGAATGGCAGATGATAGTGCTTTGTAAAGGTGTGCACTGAACTCCAAGTAGCAGTCTCTAAAATGTCCTTGGTAGGTACTCCCCTGAGAAAGGCTGCTGAAGTGGCTGCAGCTCTGGTTGAGTGTGGCCTAATGCCCTTTGGTATTGGCTTGCCATGGTGTACATAGCAGAAATGAATGCAGTGGCCTATCCACTTTGAAATAGTCTGTTTTGAGATAGCCCTTCCTTGTGATCCTGCAGCATATGTCACTAGTAATTGCTCTGTCTTTCTGAAAACTTTGGTTCAGTCCAAGAAGAATCTAAGCTGTCTGTGTATGTCCAAAGAATGCAGAATTATCTTCCCCTTGTTCTGTGGATTTGGATAAAAGGTTGGCAGGTGAATAGTTTGGTTGAGAGCCACACTGGAAACCACCTTAGGCATAAATGTTGGGTTTGTCCTCAGAGAGACCCTGTCTGGATAAAAAATGATAAAAGGTTCCACAGCCATGAGTGCCTATAGCTCTGAAACCCGTCTTGCAGAAGTTATTGCTAGGAGCAGAGCTGTTTTCCAAGACAAAAACTTTATATCAGCAATAGCGGCTGGCTCAAAAGGAGGCAGGGTGAGTTTTTCCAAGACATAGTTGAGGTCCCATGCAGGCATTGGTGACCTCCTTGGAGGTCTTAAATTTTTGGCTCCTCTGAAGTACTGCTTTAATAAGGGATGAGAAAAGATTGGTGGCTCTACATTACAATGAGTAGAAATGGCAGAGGCATGAATTTTAATAGATGAAAAAGACAGGCCTTTGTCCAGCACCTCAGTTAAGTATTGCAAAATCTGAGGAATATTTGGCACAGCTGTATCAGTTCCTTGTGCCTGGCTCCAAGCACAAAATCTGTTCCATTTTCCAGCATTATATTTTCTAGTACTAGGCTTTCTGGCTTCCAAAATGACATCCATCACAGCTTTACTGAGAGGTGTGTTTTGCATGACTATATTATATGCCATGCTGCCAGGTTTAAAGTCCTAAGTTGGCTGTGCAGGATCTGATTGTTTCGCTGGGACAGTAGATTTGGTATTTGAGGTAAGGTCCAAGCTGGGCATTCAGAAAACTTCCTTAGTATTGGATACCTGTACTGGCGGGGCCAGTCTGGGGCAATCAGTATCATCTTTGGCTTCTCCTGTCTGACCTTTAGGAGTACCTTGGGGAGGAGAGGCAGAAGGGTAAATGCATATACTGATAGGTTTTTCCAGCTGAAAGATAGGGCGTCCACTTTCCATGCTTGCCTGTGATAAATCCTTGTGCAGAATCTTTTTAGTTGGTAGTTGTGAGGAGAGGCAAATAGATCTATGTCCGGGCATCCCCATTTCCTTGTTATCATGCTGAAGACTTGTGGATCCAGGTGCCACTTGTGGAGATCCATGAGGTTTCTGCTTAGTTCGTCTGCCAGAGTATTTTTCTTTCCTGGCAGGAATTCTGCCTGCAGATGTACTTGGTAAGTAAGTCAATGCTGTGTCCCACAAAGTCATGGCTAGTCTGCAAAGGGGGTAAGAATGTGTGCCCCCTGCTTGTTTATATACCACATGACCGTGGTGTTGTCTGTCTTTATCAGTAGTTGTCCTGGATGAAGTAGGTCCTTGAAGGCTGTCACAGCATTTTGAACTGCTAGCATCTCTTTTTGATTGATATGTAGATACATTTGGTTTGAGGTCCATGTGCCCTGAATGCATCTTCCTGCCATGTGGGCCCCCCAGGCATAATCTGATGCATCCGTTGTTAGTGTCTGCCTGGCTGGGGGTAATGTGAATGGCTGTCCCTTGTTTTGGTGACAAGTCTTTGCCCACCATCGAAACTTCTGTTGCAGTCAGGGAATGAGAGTAATCATTGTTTCCAGGCTGTGGCAATGTTGAGTCCAAACACTGTTTAGGTACCATTGAAGTTTCCTCATATGCAGTCTTGCATATGGAATTAGTAGGATGCAGGATGCCATGAAGCCCAAAGCCTGCAGAATTTTTCTTGCAGATAACTGGGCCTTTGTTGCCAACATTTTGAAATAGGTAGTCAGTTGCCTTTGTTTGTCTGACATGAGATAAGCCATCTGGGCAGTTGTATTTAAGCTTGCACCCAGGAATATTATCTCTTGAGAGGGTACTAGTTTTGATTTCTTTTCATTGACTGTGTACTCTAGGCATGTTAGAAGTCTTTTCACAAATGCCAGATGCTGTAGATGAATTTCCTTGTTCTCTGCTTGAATTAGACAGTCGTCCAAGTAAGGATATATTTGTATTCCTCTTTGTCTGCAGAATGCAATTACTGGTGCCAAGCACTTTGTAAAGACCCTTGGCACAGTAGATAAGCCAAAGGGCGGTGCAGAGAATTGGTAATGCATTGAACCAGCCTTGAATCTGAGGTATCTTCTGCATATTTGTCTGATTGGGACATGCAGGTATGCCTCTTTTAGGTCTAAAGTCACAAGCCAAGCGTTCTTGCCCAGCATGGGCAGAAGCTGCTGCAAAGTCAAACATCTTGAATTTTGGTATATCCGGGAATGTGTTCAAAATAGATGGGTCCAGTATTGGCCTCCAGGCCTTGTCCTTTCTGGGTACCAAGAACTGTCTTGAGTAAAATCCTTGTCTCTGCTCTTGCTCTGGTACTTGTTGAATGGTCCCCATGTCCATGAGGGATGAGACTTGTTTTTGTGCCTCTGCCCATTGATTTTTTGACAGATCTGGCAAGCCGTTTGCCTTTGGCAGGGTATGGAAATGGAACTTGTAGCCTTGTGACACGATATTTAGGACCCACTTGTCCTGGGTTATAATGTGCCAATTTTGAGAAAAAAGTGCTAATTTTCCCCCTAAGGGTGCTGCCAGAAGATAAGTGCTTGGTGCAGGCAGGGGGAAGTCATTGGGACTGTTTCCTGTATGGTTGTGATTTGTCTTCTCCAACTTTGGAGGTAGAATCCCCCCATTGCTTTGAGCGGAATGAACCTTGTGCCTGGGGTCTGCCTCTAGGGCGTCTGGGTCTGCCCCTTTGAGGTCTGTCTGACACAGGAAAGGAACAATTCTTTGTTGGCCAGTGTCTACTAAACGTAGGTGGCTGTACTTGTAAAAAATCTTTGACAGTTTGCATAGATTTAGCTTTGTCCTCCATTTTCTTTAACACCTCTTCTGCCTTAACACCAAACAAAGTATTATGCTGTAAAGGTGCATTTAATAATTTAATTTTAACATGATCCGGCAGATTTTGTTCCTTTAACCAAGCATGTCTTCTAATTACAGAACCTGTAACTGTGGCCCTGCAGGAGGCCTCTAAAGAATCAAAACCACATTGCAAAGTATGCTTTCCAACTTGTTCAGCTGCATGCAATAAATCCTGCATTTCCTTGTTTTCTGCACATTCAGAGTTTAACAACATTTTCTGTTTAAGCAATGCCATGACATGTTGCTGATATTTGAGCATATGAAACTGACAGTTTAAGGCCCTTACAGCCAAGGTAGCAGATGTGTAAACCTTTTTTCCCCATCTATCCAGTGCCCTAGAATCTCTGTCAGAGGGGGTAGGGTTTTTTTGCAGCGGAAGCCTTAACTCCTTTGGGACCCTGAGAAATAGTTTCTGGGTCTGCAGCAGGGTTTTTAAAAAAGGAATTTATGAGAGTCAGGAACCCTGTAATATCGGTCAGGCCTAACAGGAGCTGGAGGTAAGGAATCAGGGGTAAGACTAGACTCCGAAAACGCATCATCTACAATGTCTAACACAGGTGGGATGGCTAGTGGCTTGTGTTGAGGTAGTAAAAGGAAATCCCTGAGCCTCTTTTTAGATTCTGAAAAATCTTGGCTCTCCCAGTGGAAATGCTCCCTCATGGTATGTAAGGTTTCCCCGAAAGAATAGTCCTCTGGAGGAGAAGCTGAAGGTATAAATTCGTCAGCATCAGAATCCTCATGGGGGGGGGGGGATATTCCTGATCAGAAGAGGAATCAGAAGAAATGGAAACCTGATCTGAAGATTCATAGTCAGTGTCTTGCCTAGGCCTCTTATCAGGAGGAGGATGGGAACCCCTGATCAAGGTAATCAAGTCTTCGGCCATTTTGAGCATCTGTTTTTTAGGCATAGAGGCCTGAACACGTGGCTCTTGAGTTTGTTTCTTTGTTTTGGAAGGTGCTTTAGTCTTTGCCTTTGAAGCTGAAGTCAGTTTGATGTAAAGATGTTTAGGTCTGAATACACCCTCAGAAGCCGGTGCCTGCTCAGCGGCTCCGGACCCATCTGAAGGGATAACATCTGAGGCTGCAATACCTTGAGTTTCCAGCGGCATGTCTGACTCCACGTGGGAGTCGGTAGCGGCCTGCGACTCTAACGTAGTGGGCGTCAGGGGCTGTGAATGCACCTCACTGAGGGCCGGTGAACCGGCGACTGGCTTAGGAGAAGCTTCGTCGTCGGTTTTGGGCCTCAGTTGTCTATCTCTTTCCTTTTCTTTGCGTTTTTT
The DNA here is from genome assembly GCF_019279795.1 of Protopterus annectens. Classification (NCBI taxonomy): domain Eukaryota; kingdom Metazoa; phylum Chordata; order Ceratodontiformes; family Protopteridae; genus Protopterus; species Protopterus annectens. The sequence goes on from NC_056741.1 coordinate 1,899,468,748, forward strand.
GTGAACTCCAGTAGTCGGATGGCTATCCGACAACATTTCTGGATAATTAAACTGGCGTCCAAAATAGTTTAAAGCAAAATCATACCGACGCTTAATAGTGCGTTGGTTAAATCTAGCACAAAACCGACAACTAGAAATGTTGTGATCAGGGCCTAGGCAAGGAATACAGTAAGAATGAAAATCCTTATGAGGTATTTGCTTCCCACAAGAAATACAATTATTAACTTTTTCTGACATAGGTCTGGAGCAAGAAAAAAGTTTCCCCAATGGGGTACTTAGCTTTATTGAAAACTTCGGATCTGAAACTCAAACACGAAAATCTCAGGAGTCGGCCGACCGGCACTTGCGAACTGCTTCAGGCACCGTGCTGTAAGAAAGACTAAAGAAAATGGCGTTGGCTGCTTCTTTTATACCCCTGATGACCTGACGTCAGGGAAGGGGCAACAGCAGCCGACGCAGGACCCAAGACTTTGGAATTTAGGCCAGCTGAGGGCAACCTGCCAGCAGGCTTACCCAAATGTAATGACTGCAACAGTGAAACACAAAGAACATCCTTATTCTTATAAAAGGTAGTAGGATATATGATTTTTTTCTGAAAAAATCCCATGTATATTATAGCATATGAGGGTGCATAAGAAGCCCCCATTGCTGTGCCCTTTAACTGCAAGAAAAATTCATATTTAAAGGAAAAATAGTTGTGGGTTTAACTAAACTCCAATAAACTAATCAAAAAAGTTGTTCTGGGACCATCACCCATCATGTCCATAATAGCTTCCAAACCCCATCCAAGTTTTATGTTGGTATATAATGACTTTGCATTGACAGTAACCCAATAATAATCTCCTTGCCATTTAATCTTACCCAACTCATTCAATAAATCTTGTGTATTTAAAATATGTGTAGGAACCTTACACAAATGTTTTTTCAAGTGGAAATCCAGGAAGCTGCCGACATTACTTAAATAGAAACCCAATACTGAAATAATAGGCCTTCCAGGTGGCTTACTCAGGTCTTTGTGAACCTTAGGTAAAGCTTATATAATAGGGGTTATTGGTTTCCTAACATATAACTTATTAACATCCCTTTTGTCAAAAAACCCCCCAAGCGTTCACCCCTTTCCAGTAATGCCAAAAGTTCTTCATTATAACTTATTACAGGGTTCCCAGATAAACATTTACATTCATCTTCACATCTCAGTATGTCGGCTATCACTTCACAATACATTTGTTTATCCAAAATAACCCAGTTTCCACCTTTATCTGCACATTTAAATATAAACTCGGTTTTTAACTTTGCAGAGCTAGTCACTCATTCTTAGTTAAATTATATGACTTATTCTGCTTCAGAAACTTGCTGAAGGCAACAGAAATTTCCTTATACACAATTTTTTTTAAATACAATGGCAGGTACATTTATCACAGGTACAAATTTACTCTCCACTGACAAATTAGGTAACTGTAATTTGCCATACCCTGTAGCATAGCAAAAACTTTCAATGCCAACATCATTTGCCAAGGGTTCAGAATCATAATCATAGATGGAAACATTCATTAAATCATCTTCGAGTATATTTTCATTCTCAATTTCATCAACATTTCTTTCCAAACTTTTGTGCATTTCTTTCAAAATATACACACAATAACAACTTTCTACAAAATGCTTTGAGTTCAAAATACAAATCAACAAAAGAGGGTATAAATGTAGGTACAAATGTACTGCCTTTAAATAATACAGGCTTCATTTCATTAGAAAGGCTAAGTTTAGACAAATTAATAATATACATTGCTTGTGCATTGTACTCACAATTACTACTAAAATGTCCATTATTTAAAACGGTTTCTTCCCTTTCTTCCTCCTTTCCACGATTCATCTGGTTAGACTGAAAGGAACGGCTATTTGCAATTACTGTCTGGTTGGTATCTTCAACTTCGGAAACTGAAGACATAGCAAAGGAAACAGTTTTTTGGCCATCTTGTTCTATAGAGGACGCCAACACACTCCGGCGCTTGTGGCTGTTATTTCTAACCTTTGACGTACTTCGTGATGATTCACGCTGCCAAGAGAACAGCACACCAGTTTCATAGTCTCTCATACCGTGTAAGAGCTTGTTTCTCTTACGCTGAATGATTTCTGCTTCAAGTTTTGAAACTTTCTCATGTATAGAGGACATTTGCACCCTATAACAGGATTCCTCCACCACCTCATCCTGTAAGTGCAAGATCTCCCCTTTCAGTTTCTCATATGCCCTCCTATTATGCTTAATTAAGGTACAAAGCCAACTTAAGGTGCATTGTAAGGAGACCTGTTTCCACTCCTCGAACAGGTCATTTTCCTCTTCAGAAAAATTAGTAGCTGGCAATTGATCAATACGTAACCCCCTAGGGGTTAAGTTCAAGCTAACATACTTTTCAAGAAGATGAGTATCCAGAAATAAAGCTACCTCTTTGGCCATTAACCTCTCCAGCTGTACAAAACACCCCTCAGGATCTTGACTGATACTTATATTCCATGGATACATCTGTGCAAACTTCCTTTCAAGTTCATTCACCATATCAACAAAATTAAATGACCAGGCATATCTAGAAGCCCAGGACCACTAGCTGTTTGCGACATACTGGTGCTGGTGTTAAAAAAATTATCAAAGCCATACAAACAAAAAGTAGTCAAACCAAAAACACAAAATTACACCTGCACCTTTCCTTTTTTATTCAGCAACAGTGATATGGCACCTCGGCAATTCGCCTTCAAGGATCACAGTATAACAAATTCAGCTGACTTATATATTATACAAACGGCCACTTAACAGGATCCAGTAATTCAATTAATTAAATATAAATAGCACAAACACTTAATCATTGAATTCCCTACTACTTGATTTAAGCCATGAGGCATTAAAGTTTGAAATTTAAATATCATTCTAGTCTCCAACTCAAGTAATTTACTAATATAGTCACCCCCTCTAGGTAGAAAGGGTTTTGCAAGTACACAAAAAAATTAATCCACAATCTAAACCCCCATGCATTTCATGAAAATGATAAGCTATAGGACTTAATTCATTATGATTCCTTACATCTCTAAGATGCTCAAGAATCCGAATTCTAATCATGCGTTTGGTTTGCCCTATATACCATCTTGTATTAGAACAAGTGCATCCCAGAATATACACCACCCCTCTTGATCTGCAGTTAAAATAATATCTAGAGTCAAATAACTTCCCATTAATCATAGAACGTGACAAATTTCTCACTCTGTTACATATACTGCAATGACCACAAGGGAATGTTCCTAAAGGTAAATCAGTATTGGGCCCCACAACAAAATTATAATTCAATAATTCCTTTAAAATGTTTTCCTTTACTAAATGAAAATGTGACATGTTTGGGGAATAGATGACCTATATTTTCATCCGCATTATATGTATATTTATATATAAATTATATATGAATAGTCTGTGATAATATTTGTACATTTATATAACTGCAAAATATTAATCAAGTTTACAAAGGGTATTTGTTGTTTGTATGCACCAATTGTTATTTAAATTAATTTAATTGAATTATTGGATCTGATTAAGTGGCTGTTTGTATAATATATAAGTCAGCTGAATTTGTTATACTGTGATCCTTGAAGGAAAACTGCCAAGGTGCCAGATTCACTGTTGCTGAATAAAGAAGGAAAAGTGCTGGTGTAATTTTGTGTTTTTGGTTTCCTAATAAACTGTGTCTTGGCCGGGTAGTTTCTTTGAAATTTTGGGATTAGAGATACAAGAAGATGCCCTAGATCCTGGAGCTCTTTCCCTTTTTGCTGAAGTGACTTAAAGAGATCAGCTACATTGGAGCCAAGAAGGGCAGTGTGATCCAAAGGAGCATCCAAGAGTTTGGCCTTAATGTCATCTGGTAGGGGCTGAAGACACAGCCAAGAGTATCTCCTAAATTCCGAGGCAGATGCAGCTGACCTGGCAGACACCTCTGCTGCATCATATGCACACCTTAGGGAATATTTACTAACTTGAGAGATGAGCCCAAGCAAAGAAGACAGGGATGCCTTTGCAGAGCAGTCAGGGATCTCATTAAGTTCCTTAGAAGCTTTGCCAGTAAGGCCAAGGAATATTTGGCCATGTGTGACTGGTAATTTGTAGCCCTAAAGGCTAAAGTAGCCGAAGTGTATATCTGCTTCCATCACCTCTCCATGGCCTTGCTGTCTTTATCTGCAGGCAGGACAGTGGTAGTAGGGAGAAGTTTGGTAGCCCTATCACTGGCAATAGAAACGGTTGCTGGGTCAGCTGGCAGGCATTTAAAAAGAAATTTGTCTGTATCAGGTGTTCTATACAACCAGTCTGCCCTTCTAGGGGCAGTTGGCTGAGAATCAGGGTTTATACAAGCTGGTGCAAAAGCATCCAGGAAGGCAGGCTGGACAGGAGGAATTAGGGCCGGGTTAGGAGATTCCATCTGGATCAAGTCAGAGAATATTTTCTGTTGCTCAGACATGTCTGAACATTCCCATTTAAAATGTTCCCTCAAAATATTAACAGTGTCCCCAAAGGTAAGGTCTTCCACAGGGGAGTCAGGTTCAGCAGAGGCTTCTTCTGGGGAACCTTACCCCAGAGGGGAAGATATTTGTGAAGAGTAGGACAAAGAGTCCTCTGAGGAGTCAGACATTTCCTCTTCTGCAGGACGACTAAGACTAGTCTCTGACTGAATATGCCTGGGACTAAGAAGAGGTGGAGCAACATGAGGGAGGTCAGGCATAGGTCTAAGGGCCAGGAAGGTTGTAGAGACTCTGACTGATGGCCTTCCAGTCTGGCAAGGCCTCAGGGGTTGAAGCGACATGCTTTGTTTTTTTTTTTTTTTCTTTGGAGGCCTAACTGGCATCTGGCTGGCGGTTGGCCTTGAAGAAATAGAAGGAATGGCAAAGGCCTGCTCCGAAGCACCCATCTCAGAAGCTGGTTCCCCCCTGGCGTCTGAATCAGGCGCCGGGATATCCTCCCCGGATGTGTCATCTGCTCTGGATTTTGCGGCCTCCTGGTAGGTACCCACTTTATCCAGTGTGGCGGACGCCGGTTCCTCGGCCAAACTAACAGTGGCTACAGGCTGAGAATTGGCGGAGGGAGGTGCGGTGGAAGTGGATGGCCTCGCGGGCTTGGCCCTCTTCCTAGGTGGCTCAGATGGGGCGTCGGTAGTGGCTTCCATTCTGAGAGCGATCTGCCTAAGATGCTGGTTTTCAAGGTATAGGTCAAAGGCCTGAAGTCAGCGACGAAGGGTCTTAGGGACAAACGAGTTACAAATGACGCAGCTTCTATAATCGTGTTCCCTACTCAAACAAAAAAGACACTGGTCGTGGGTGTCTTTGTGGGGAATCTGGCGACCACAGTTGCACTTGCTCTTACCGGACATTAACAGACTATAGTAAATACAAAAGGACTGAAGAAAATCCCCAAAGGGGTACTTATCTTAATGCAAAACTGATCTGACATCCGCGAGTAACAGGAACACCTGATGTACGGCTGGCGGTTGAAAAGTTCTGAAGACTGGTGCACGTAGACACCACTTTTACGGCCCACATACCAGCCTACACACGTCAGACATCCGACGCACCAACAGGGACTGGGAAAGCTTTGGAAACCTGGCCGAACACGCTGATGGGAAGAAGGGTAAACCCTACTAGTGAGTACTGCAACACTGGAATAGAAGGACATCAAATGCTCCAGTTGCAAGTATCCAGGCAAAGATTTTCTTGAGCTGTTTCTAGAGAAGCAAATGGACCATCTCTGCCACACCACACACATGAACTAAGTCAGGAAAAAATCCCTTATTTGGCATTCACTCATGTGGATCCACCTCTGTCCTGCACAGCTGATTTGCTAAGGAGTTCTCCTGAGACGGGATCTAGGAAGCCCTAAAGGTTGTTCCTAACATCAAACTTGCACTGACAACTTGCACCATATATATGAGTAAGTTTCCCCACTTGCTGATGTACCATCTCTGTAGGTTCACATATGTTTACTAGGCTAATGAACACAACGGCCGTTTTAAGCCTAGTCATGTATCCCAAGTCTCTGATATGTTTTTCTACCCTTGATAAGTGTAAGCAGGGGTTTGGCAGATGAAACATTTACAAGCAGGTGCCTGGGAGATGAATTATTCATAGGCTGCCTGTGTTCATTAGAGACATAATTGCTAAAGCAGGAATGAATTTCTTTTTCTCCATCAAACTGTCCAAGTTACACTTGAACTGGGTTAGGGAGGAACTCTGTTTCACATGTTCCAGAGAAGGGGCAGTCACTGGGATACAGATTTGTCTCTCCAGCAGGTCCTATTTATATCACAGGCAAGGTTTAAGTCTTTAGATTGGGTAATTCTGGTGCTGTTTAGTTTTGCGGATATGCAGGGAGTCTGACAATGCCTTATATGCCAGGCATAGATCTCTCCTCAAGAGATTGTAGGAGACAGAATACAGGGATAAGGCCTTGAGGCAGTCTGCATAGGACATGTTACTTGCACCTTGTCTTCTTTTAGTGAGGAACCTCTGTGGATGTTCCAACTGTTAGATGTGCCTGGTTAGATACATACCAAAGGGGGCACTATACTCAGTGATAGGTCTGATGAATGCTGAATACAGTGGAACAATGACTTCCTTGGACCCAGATGCCATACATTAGAGAGTCGATTATCCGAACGAACCTTCCAAAGTTTTCAGGTAGGAAAAATCATAAAGTCTAAATATGTTAGCATAATATGTATTCACTTGAGCATGTTTTTTGAGCTTGTATCCAGCTCATGTGTAAAATTTATTCTTTACTGTCCACTGGAATCGCTGAATGGTTGAAAAGTGTATTCTTGTGTGCAGAAAAAAAAACAAGATTTTAGAAGTTTTTTATCCAGTTCAATTATATCTTTGATTAACCGAAAAACCCTAGGTCTGGTCCGAATTGGTTCAGATAATAGACTCTCTACTGTACCTTTGCTTATAAGTTGCACAACATAGAATGATTTCCTCACTACTGTAGACAGATGATGGTCAAAGACTAGATTACTGTCTCTGTGTGTCCCCAATTCCATGACTACTTGGTCAACTCTTAGGGGTGTGTTGTCAATACTGACAGTTACTAGGGATGAATGTAGTGTTGTCTGTAAGTATGTGCAAGATTCTCTGCTGCCAAATGGGCTAGAAAGCCTTGATAGCTAGAATGACTGTCATCATGTGTTTTATGTCAATATCTCTGGACCTATGGTCCCCTCCACCAAAATACCTTTGCTTTTCAGCATTCCTGAATTAGCTTCCCAGGCTGTGTCCAAAGAATCGGTGGTGATCATATGGGTATCCAGCCTATCTTGAGAGGCACTATCCGCCTGACATACATTTATAGAATACACCTTCACAGCTACTTCTTGATGGAGGGCATTAAGTGTTACTGGGCATTACATGAAGTTTCTGACAGCCATCTTGTGGCTTTGTCACAAGAAGCAAGGGAAGAGATGCCATGCTTTAGTCTTAAACACACACAGTAGGAGTGCTCACTTAAAGGAGAGATTTGTTTGCTACAACTGTACTTTGTCAGAAACACCACTGCTAAAAAGTGAAAGATTTAATTTGCATTTCAAAAAAAGGTAAACAAAACAGCAGCAAATGTCATGGTATGTTAGTTAAAAACTGGAAAGAAAAAGGAGAGACTAACAAAAACTATTCTCATTGGGGTTAATGACAGCAAGATGGTCCACAATTTTGGAAAAAAATGTAGATGAGCTGCTCCTAAGACACAGTAAGCAAGTCCTAATGATAAACTCCTACTACATCATGAAGAATGCAAATGTTTAAACAACAACATTCTGCTTGAGCACTGGTTAACATGCTCACAAATCAAAGCTTGAACACTGTTTTGGTTCATAAGCATCAGGTGTTAGCACTGTTTATATTATCTGTACTTGACTTTATGGCACATATTCAATTTTCATACACAGTTTTAAGCCTGACTACATATGGGCCAATTGCTTAATTTTGCCAAATAGATGCATTCTTCAAATAAGGTGTATAAATAATGTTACAAAGTACACAAATAACTAAAGTGGTACAATTTTAAGAGGTCTGCAGTGATAAAATAGTGTGAGGCTAACAGTAAATCCACAGTCGATAAGTAGGCTACTTAAAAAAAAAAAAATGAAACTTCAAACATAGGTTTTCTAGTCAAATAACATGTATTTCTATAACAATATTTACATATCTGCTCATTTTTTTGCCAGGACTTGAGAATACTGTTTAAAAAATTCACATGTACATATTTTGCAAACAATACTGATTTAGAAAAAAGCAGGAAAAAATCTTTTGATACATGTTAGTTTAAAAATATTTATAGCAAATTTAATCCAGTCTCCAGCACTGCGATGAATGTAGTAGACTCCTATTATTGGCAGAACATACAATTAAATAAATAATTTAGTTTTTTTTTCTCTCTTTCACAAAACCTGGCTCTGAAGATGGACATGACCTTGTTACAAACACTGGTGACTAAAAAATAATATCAGTTTGACAAAGTTTCTTAAAATGGTGTTATAAATAGTCTTTGGAATGGCATTATCCAACAATCACTCTTTTTAGAACACAGTCCTTCCAGCTGTCTGCAGTCCATTACAACCACTGTTGTACATTTCATAAGAATGATAGTACATGTTCAGAATACATTTATTCTGAAATTACTGTAAACCTTTTCTTTTCCAGAACCCACGGCCTCAAGATATAGAGGGGGCACTGTCCACTTTTAAAAATATGTGTAAGAATTTTAAATCATTACTTTAGAACGATCACCGAATTCCAGTCACAACACTTGACACAATGTTGCCAATTAAGAGAAGGGTTGCATGGAGGTGCTGAAATGGTATAATATTAGGTCAGAATTATATTACTTTGCAGAAAAGTCACAGGGTACTACTGTATAATACATGTACAGCTGACTTTCAGTGTCCTTAGACTGAAAAAAAAAAAAAAAAAAACACCCAGATTTCTCCTGAAATAAGTTGGTCTTCAATAATTCTCATGTGTGTCCCATATGAGAATAAAGGTGCAATGTACATCACTTTTCACTTAATATCGGCTGGTATATTAAGGTAAATGTCTATGATCATCTCCTGCCAGTGTCATGAAATATGTGAAATTAGCCTGACTCTTGTTTTGATTTCTTGTCGGCACAATGGGCAGTTTTCCAGCTGCAAGGCACACTCCATGCAAAGGTCACTGTTAAGAGGAGGAGGAAAAAAACACATCATCAGTAAATATGGTATTAAAAACTTGTTTTGCAATAACCACAATCGCTAGATGAAGTACAAAAAATAGCAAAACAGACTTCTCTGCTGTTGTCATTAATTAGCAAAATGTGCAGCTCTCTAATAGCAAGTATCATTAAAATACCATTCTGTGACAATATACAGTTCAGTTGTATGGAAATAAACTTGCCATTACGTTAGATTTTCAGAGTGTGACCAGTTTAACAGTAAATCATATAATTTAGGTTGTATCCAGATTATTCTGGCTTCATCCTGGTTAGACATTTTATTAACAATTTTATATTGAAGGCTTCTGATAGTCCTAGGCCAATGTTCCACACAACTTTCATAGGTACCAGACATATTCATACAGCCACCATTACTAGAAGCCTGCATTTCTTTCACTCCCTTATCCCTTTGAGCTAACTGTGACTTAAAAACTAGCATACTAATAAATGAAATTTTCAACTAGGGAAACACACAAAAAAGCTGCATAAAAATCTGTTAGTGGAAGAGAATGGTTAATATATATTGTTGATACTATTCTGGACAAGAAAGACAGCTTAGTTTTGAGTGAGACTGTTTTGTTAGAGAAAATGAAATAAAGACCTTTACAAGTGAGGTTAACTCAAATTCTCCAGCTAGATTTTAACAGTTAACAGAAAACGTGTTATCCAAGAAAGTTATTGTAAAGCTGCAAGTTCAACAGCAGGTCAAACCAGTTTCTCCAGCAAAGAGTTCAGATTCCATGGATAGTAGATGTATTTTGAGAAGACTTGAATACAGAAGTCCTTTATGGAAATTCTTTGTAGACAGACGTTATGCAAACTATGAAAAAGCTGTTAAACAACTGACCTGTGAGAGCAGCAGTCACTGGTCACTGTGTACTTGTTAGAGGCAGAAAATACATTGGTTTTGAGTAGTCAATTGCCTTCACCAAAAATGATGCCTTGATAAAAGAAAATTGGCTAAGTAGTTGATGTCATTGTAAGGGGAGCCAGTAAGTTTTGGACTGGGATGAGATGGTAAATAAGACTTCCTGTTTCACCAAGGAATGCTCACATTGCTCATGCCAAGGTTTTCATATACTGGTTAAAAGCCTTTGCTGCCCCTATAGAGCCTTTTATAGGCACAGTCTCCCAAATGGACCTTCCAACCTCAAACTCACATTTGGACAGCATAATGGTACTATTCAATGCTAGGAGTCTAAACAGAAAAATGCTAGAAGTTGAAGCTCTCCTGCAACTCAAACATCTATATCTGAAAAGGTATTGAAATGGAGATGGAATTCATAAAGGAACAGCAACATCTGCATGGCTGTATACATGTCTTGGTACATTTATGGTACTCAACAAGCACCCTTTCATGGTGCTGCACAGTTCTCCACAAAAATTCTACAGCACCATGAAGTGCTGGCGCTGCGGCTGTGCTGAATACTAGTGAGGCATTCTAGGGGAGAGGCATATGCTAGTTAGCCATGTGCTCTGCCTCCGAACCACCTGCAGAAAGCCATCTACATGGCCAAGTGACTGAAGAAAATGCATTACCACAGCCACCCCCACTATGTTGCTGTAAAACATAGCCAAAAGGCGGTGTTCAACTGACAAATACGAACATGCTGGTGGTGGTGGAAAAAAAACTAGACTCCAAGGGTTATTTTAAAAGTGTTATAATTACATCGACACCAAAATGGGATTGGGGATGGGGGAAATCATAGTACACAAGGGAGAAGGGGCAACGTGCAGTACTGGCAACAATGTTACTGTGGGGACTGGAGGGGATGAGGGGATACAGTGGCATACTGTCACCTCAACAACATTACTATGAGGATGGGGGGGTACGATATACACCAAAGAATGCTTTAAGTGCTAAGAGAAAAAGTTTTAAAACATACTATTATTTGTCTCTTTCTCTCATCTAGCAAAATGAATATGCTATTTGCTGAAGTGTTGGTAAGAAAAGGTCATTGAACCATGTTTATTTAAGATGGGCTTTACCTATGATAGATGTAGTTTGCTTATGAACTTGAATAACATCTGTTTTCTATACTTCTGAATAAGAGTTAATTTACTGAGGCAGGCTCTGGAAAATTCCAGCTACCACTGTGGTTTTGAGGTAAACGTTCTACACTAACTGTGGTTTTGAGGTAAACATTCTACACTAGCTGTGGTTTTGAGGTAAAGCATTCTTTTCTGAGGTAAATTGTGATCCTAGATGTTTTTCATAGCCAACTGTCAACTGTTAGAAATGTAACAAAAGCTATTTTGGCTAGTAACAGGAAAGTATAAAAGTTGATGTCAGTAACCAAGCTGATCAGATTGAGATCATCTTGGCCAACATGTTGCTGTAATCTGGTTAGCTGCAAATAAAGAAGTTTTTCATCACCTGAAACAGATGTGACTTGCTTGATTTTTTTCTTCTGACATTTTGGTCCTTCAGTCCGGAAACCTTTACGAAGATACGGATCAGACTGACAGAGAGACCGAAAAACCTGCGCAGGTGAGCGTTTCTCATCTTAAGATTCCCTCGACAGAAAGCCCTCCGACTGATTTGTCGTTGGAAAGAGGCCAGCCGCTCTCTGATCCCTATCTGAGGGACGGTTTCCGAACCAAAAGAGGAAACGGAGTCTCATCTGGTTCAGGTAGGATGAAAATACCTTTTTTTCTTTTAATTTAATTTAACCTTGTCAACAGGGGTTTTATTTTTAGTTAAGGGTGGGTAGGAATAATTGTTAAGATTATTTTGTTAGGATTACTTGTTATTTTGTTAGGATCCCCGTTAAGATAACCCCATTTTGTAATAAGCCCTGTAAAAATAATTTTGATGCAGTCCTAAAATATACAGTCCTAAAATAAGAAATCTAGGAAAACATGGGTTCAAGTTGCTGCAAGTGTGAGAGTGATGCCTGTTTAAATGTTGATGCTAAGTATATGAAAAGTTTAAACAAAAATAATGTTAAATTTTTGAAGAAGTAGAAGTTGGAATATGATTTTGATGGTACACTGAATAAGAATGCCTGTGCAAAACTGGTTAGAGATTTGAAAAGAGATGCAGGAACTAGAACCAAAAAGCAGAGACAATTGGGATTTCCCCAAGCACAAAAATGGTTAGAAGAAGCAAATAAACGAGCTATAAAAGAAAAACAGCATCAGGAAAAAGAGAAAATAAATCAAAAGGGATCACTGGTGCCAAGTGGAAAAGTAGCTATTTTTAGATAAGGAGGATGAGCATACAGTTTGTGCAGTACAAAGGCAGGCAACCGTCCCACCGTATGGTGAAATTGCTGCTGCCATACCGGGGGAACCTCCTCAATATCAGTCTGTTTATGTGGGATCTGTAAAGCAGGGTGGGTTATTAGCTGCTCAAGGAAATGTTGTGACCCCTCCAATTTACCCACAAATTCCCGTAGTACCTAAAGTTGCTTTGCAACAGGTAGACCAACCTATGCAGTTAAGGTCAGGACCAGCAGGGCAAGGACGTTGGGCTATTAAACTTTCTGACCATTCAGAAGCTCTTCCCTTAATACAAGTTGCAAACCTACAAGCAGGAGATGCTGGACAAGAACCAACTATTTTAGTTTATCGTCCCTGGGCTAGAGAGGATATAAAACAAGCTACGGATGGTATTCCTCATCCCAAGATTAATTTTCAAAAGTTTTCTGAAGACATAGTTGGTATGCGTTTAAGTTATCATCTAAATGGTTTAGAAGTAGAACAAGTAGTGCGACAAATCTTAGGTCCAGATTGGCACTTAGTTTGTGGTACTTGGACATGTAAGTCAGATGACGGCACTACATTAAAGCATAATTCTGGGGTGTTAAGACACACGAGTCACTGATCTGTTAAAGAGAATTTCTGATAAGTGGCGTCCAAGAGCAGATTGGACAGTAATAAATCAGTGCATTCAAAATGATGATGAATCTGTAGATCATTATATTGTAAGATTGACAGAAGTGTTCAATAACCATTGTGGAATGATGATTCCGCAGGATCAGACTAATGATAGTCCGTATGAACAGCAATTAAAGAATGCTTTTCTTAAAGGTTGTAAGGCTCCGATAAGTAGTTTTATTACTAAGCACATGGTAGATCATAGAACATGTAGACTGCAACCTTTGTTTGAATATGCACGACATGCTGAGCGACATTTTAATCTAAAAAAGAAGAAGAAAGTACAAGTGTTGGCAGTAGGGGATGATGGTGGTATATTCTTAGTACAGGACCAAAGGGGGCAAGGGCGCCGTGGAGGCGTAAAAAAAACGTGGGGGCCCGCAATGGGACACGTTAAATGAACTGGGTGGACATTCAGCCTATAGGGAAAGGTTAAAACGTGGAGAATGTTTTAAATGCGGTAGACGTGGGCACTTCGCTGCCGACTATGAAGAGTGCAACATCCCCCACAGCTTACGAACAAGGGCTCCGCATGACTATATGATAGTAAAGAAAGGAGCCATCTTCATTATGGGGATAATGAAGAGGCAGACACTCTCTACGATGAATGTCAGAAACACTCTAATGGAAGGGCGGTATTGTGACTGTGAAGTCAAACTGGGCAAATTTGGGTATTGCTATGCATCTAGATCAGAAACCCATGATAGAGTTTTTGGTTGAGGGACAAAAAGTGGAGTTTTTATGTGATTCAGGTGCATCGCGTACACTTTTGGGTCCAGCAGTTCTGCCTCCGAACTGTGAAACAGATGAGTTTGCCCTTGTAAAAGCGGCAAACGGGAAAATTTATAAGGAACCACTGTCTCATAGGTTCATAGGTTCGTACTAGGCTATCTGCCCAAGGGCATTTATAAGCCTAGCCCATAGTTATTTGGCTTTCGCCACCCCTTTAGTTTGAATAAAACTATGCCTATTATTTTGCTGTGCCTCTGTCAAGCAGTGACACTGAAGTAATCCCTGGGGTATATCTGCGATCCCCCATCCATTGGTCAAGATTCCTATTGAACAAGGCCAGCGAGGTGCTCTGCCTCACATGTACCGGGATTTTGTTCCACAGCATAGGGAGTCTCTGGGTGATGAATCTGTCCCTCCAGCACGTTCTATTAATAACCGTGTCAAGGTTTAAGTCTCCCGCCCTTGTGGTTCTGAGGGATCTAGATTTTTTGAGGTGAAGCATATTCATCAAATCAGGGTTTGACATGGCCTTATATGTCAGGCACAGGTCACCTCTGAGCAAGCGGTATGAGACTGAATAGAGCTGGAGTTCTTTCAGTCGGGCAGCATAAGACATATTTTTGAGACCCTTTATCCTTTTGGTGAGGAACTTTTGGGGCCTTTCCAGCTGCTGTAGGTGTCGGGTCAGATACATTCCGAATGGGGCATTGTACTCAATCATAGGTCTAATGAGTGATGAGTACAGGGGGACGATGACCTCCCTTGATCTAGATGTGAATCCCTTCATGATCAGGTGGGCAATGTAGAAGGTTTTCCTAATACTTTAGCAACATGAGTGTCAAACGAAAGGCTACTGTCAACCTGGGTCCCCAGATCCCTGATGACTTCTTCTGTGCTCAGTGGATTGCCACCTATATGGTAGCTAGGGGTAACCTTGTTTTCCCGAAGGGTATGACTATGCATTTCTTGGCATTTAACTTTAGGCCATGGCTCTGGCACCAGTTATCCGTTTCTGTGAGGCCCTTCTGAAGGATATCTGTGTCAGATGTGTTTTCGACTATGGCCCAGTTTGCAGTCATCTGCAAACTTTGTCAGCCATAACCCTCCTGTGTTTGCTTGTACTTCAGAAAAGTAGATGCCGAACAAGAGTGGACCCAGGACTGATCCCTGTGGGACACCACTTGTGACAGGCTTTGAGTCTGACATGGCTCCAGCAACTCTGACCCTGTGGGTTCTGTCACTTAGCCAGTTTGCAACCCATCTTGTGATGTATGGGTTTACATTCAAGCTGATGAGTTTTTCGATGATACCTGAGTGGGGTATTGTGTCGAAGGCCTTTGCCAGGTCAAGGTAGGCTGTATGGACTGCCTTTCCCTCATCAATGGCCTTGGTGACTGTCTCGAAAAAGTCAACCAAGTTTAAAAGGCATGATCTGCCTTTGACAAAGCCAAACTGGGTTGGATCCAAAGTCTGCAAGTTCCCTATGTCTTTATTTATGAGTTCCATTATGATCCTCTCCATGGCTTTGCAGATAAGGCTTGTCAAGCTAATGGGACGGTAATTTCCAGGGTCGGTGGAGGCACCGCCCTTGTGAAGTGGGACCACAGTCGCCAGGCGCCACTCCTTGGAGTGCACCTGAGGTGAGGCTAAGATTAAACAGCTGTCCTAACTGCGGGTTTAATTCCTCATTGAGTTCGTGGAGCACACAGCCGGGGACACCATCCGGTCCCATGGATGCTGTGTTTTTTGTTTTGGAGAGAGCAGTTCTCACCTGGGTGTTGGAGATGTTTGGGGGGCTACAATCCTCTGGTATAGATATCTCTCCTTTTGGGAGGGGAGAAGTTTGCACTGAACCTGTCAGCCAGTATGTTGGCAATGTGTGTAGGTTCAGTAATCTTCACATCATTTTGAACTAATTCTGAGCATATCTGGGAGTTTCCTCCTAGGTTTCTAACATAGCTAAAGAAGGCCTTATGATTGTCTTTTGAGTCCTTGGCGATTTTTCTCTCAAAATTTGCCTTGGATGATTTTATGAGAGCTCTTAGTTTTTTACTTATAATGATCAAAGGTGTCTTACCTTTCAAGGATTTTGCTCTATCTTGTAGTAGCTTCCTCCTTTTGTTGTAGAGCTTGTTTATGGCTGGGGTCCACCAGACTGGACGCTTGCCTTTGGTACAAAGAGTCTTAGTTTTTTTGGGATTGCCTGATCCATGCAGTCCTGTAGGTGCTGGTAGAAGGCATTTGTAAGCGATTCAGCGGTTTGAGTAATGTTTACCACTGGCTCAGGGACCTTAAAGGAGACCACATTAGTTTTTAGAAGTGTGAAGTCGGCTTTTGAGAAGTTTTTCACTGTGGTCTTTTTTATTTCAGGTGGGGGCGGGATGAGGACCTCCAGCGAGATTAGTTTATGATCTGATCTCACCAGTGAGGGGTATACTTCCGGTGTTGAACATTTTGATCACATGTTCGTGATGATGAGATCAAGTATGTTTTCTCCTCTTGTGGGGATGGTGACTAGTTGTTCCATGGCATTTGAGTTTATGAACTCCAGGAACCTTTGGGCTAGAGTGTTTGGGCTTGAGTAGTGTTCCCAGTCTATATTAGGGTAGTTGAAGTCACCTAGTATGATGGTGTTTGGAGATACATTTATCCCCTCCATTGTTTTCAGGAAGGCCATGTGAGGTTTCTGTGTTTGAGAGGGTGGCCTGTAACATGCTACAAATTGCAGAGCAGTCTTGCCTATGGTTAATTGCACCTGGATGGTCTCCGATGCATCGTGCGTTGCCACCAACCTTGAGGTGTGGGTGTCCTTTATGAATATGGACACCCCCCCTACTTTCTTGGTGTTGTCCGGATTTTGGGGCCAGAACGCATGATATGAGGTGAAACCTGCTAGTGCTGGGGTGCTCTCAGGAGCCTTGAACCAGGTTTCTGTCACAGCACAGACATTGATGTTCTCCATACTGAGAAGGGCCTCGAGTGCGTGCATCTTGAGATTGAGACTTCTGGCATTGAGCAGCATTACCCTTAGTTTTTTTACTTTTTTGTGTTCTAGGGTGGTAGGTTTAGAATTTGAGCCTTGCCTAAAAAAGGCACTATGGGGGTGGCAAGAGCCTTTGCCAATATCCGGAAGCCTAGGGGTGACAGGTGCAAGCCGTCCCTTGCGAAGCAGCGTGGCTTGTCCAGCATCCTCTACTGTTCACAGATCCGCAAACAAACCAAACTGTTAGGTGTAGGGTAATTATATCAAAAGTTTGTCCAGTTAATTTTCTAGGAAGAGATTTGATGCATGTGTTTGGAATAGCGGCAATTCCCACACCTAAAGGTATTGAGGCAAAAAGGTTAGCGGATGGCTTAGTAGTACAGGGAGTACAGGACTTGTTTTACTGGCATAGCCTAGACTTGATTTCAGATGGCCCGGGGAGGGTTGATACAGAGTTGATCAATCTAGCTCTAAGTAAATCTAGGAGCGGGTCACCGCAGGTTGCGGCGCACTTACATTGTACAATGTTATATAAGGCCCCTGGTCCGGATAAAGATTTTGAAAAATAATTCTTTAAGCACAAGTGTGCAAGGATAATTTTGAATGATATGTTTTGGGATACGCAAGGTAATACAGTAGTAACCTGTACTTTGACTAAGGAAATGAGTTCTTTATATCGCTCAAGTTATAGCCCACATATCTCAGTTACTAAAGCAGTGGGGACACATTGGGTAGATTTGGCGAAAAAGGTAACGATTTGGAACACAATGTCTGAAAGTCAGTTGAAAGATCAACAGATCCAGGTACAAAGATTAAATTGGGTGACTTGGGCACGACCAAGCGTGCACCTCAGGGATGACAAAACAGAAATGGCATGACAAATCCTCCTAACTCAAGAGGAAGATAGTGCGTTAAGTGCCTTGCCTGTAGATTTATGGTCAAAAGGTAAAGGAGATGTAGGATTAATGAAAATAGCAGGTGAAGTTTGTATAACTGCAAAGTCAGGTTTTAGACCTCGTAAGCACCAATATCCTCTAAGTAAGCAAACAGAGGAAGGGATTAAACCAGTTATTGAACAGCTAAAACAGGTAGGAATTCTTGTTGAATGCCCAGATTCACCCTGCAATACTCCGTTGTTTCCTGTAAAGAAACCGGATGGGTCATGGAGGTTGGTTCAGGATTTACAAGCAGTAAATTCAGCTGTGATTCCAAGAGCACTGGTGGTCCCTGACCCCTATACATTACTTAATGATTTACTACCTCAGCACAGATATTTTTCTGTCATAGATATAAGCAATGCCTTTTTCTCCATACCACTACACAAGGAGAGTAGATTTTGGTTTGCATTCACTTTCCAAGGTAAAAGATACACATACACCAGATTGCCACAGGGTTATTGTGAGAGTCCGACAATATTTGCACAAGAAATGGCTGCGAATTTAGCTCAGTTTGTTCCTCCAGAGGGAAGCCAGGTTCTGTTGTATGTAGATGATATTTTATTGGCCTCACCCACGCAGGAAAGTTGTAAAAAGGATACCCTATCCCTTCTTAGTTTTTTAGCTGAGCAAGGACATGAAGTAAATAAAGAGAAGTTACAATTGTGGAAAGCACAAGTAAAGTACTTGGGTTACTTAAGTCTCGCAGGAAGGCAGACAATTGGAAAATAAAAGAAAACAAGCAATTCTTGAAACACCTATGCCTATGACTAAGCGGGAGATGATGTCGTTTTTAGGTGTGACTAATTTTTGTAGAAGTTGGATTCCTAATTATGCTGAAGAAGTAGGGCCATTGACCGCACTGATCTATGACACTACCATGGCAGCTAAAAGTAATATACAGTGGACAGATAAGGCAATACAAGCATTTAATAGAATTAAGCAATTGATAGCAGGATCCTCTGTTTTGGGTTTTCCGAACTATTCTAAGCAGTTTGTACAAATGGTTGATTGTAAGGGAGGATATATGACTTCGGTTCTGGTACAAGTACATGGGGATAAACAGAGACCGATAGCTTTTTATTCCTCCAGATTAGATCCTGTTGCAAGGGCATTGCCGCATTGTGTTCAAGCTGTAGTGGCAGCCGCCATGGCAGTGCAAGCCTCAGCATCATTAGTTTTGTTTCACCCATTAAAATTGCGAGTTCCATATTCAGTAGCTACTATACTTTTGCAAGATAAGATAACCTTTTTATCTCCTAGTTGGCATTTGTCATGTATGACAGTGCTGCTGACACAGCCACATATGACCATAGAAAGATGTACTACTCTTAATCCGGCGACACTTTTGCCGACTCCAGAAGAAGGTACTCCACACGTTTGTTTAGAGAGCATTTATGACAAAGTACTTCCCCGACCAGATTTAACGGATATTCCGTTGGTAGATTCTGATCTTGTTTTGTTTGTAGAAGGATCAGCAAAGAAGGACACTGTAGGAAAAACACTAGTAGGGTATGCAGTCACCACAGAAACTGAAGTTTTGGAAGCAAAAGGATTGTCAAACATTTATTCTGCCCAAGCAGCTGAGTTAGTGGCTTTGACTCGAGCTTGTACCTTAGGGGAGGGTAAAAAAGTGACAATTTATACAGATAGTCAATATGCTTTCTCTACTGTGCATGTTCATAGGTTCATAGGTTGGTACTAGGCTATCAGCCCTAGGGCCTATACAAGCCTAGCCATAACAATTCCCTTGCTATTTCTTCCCACATTATTTACTTTCCTGGACCCCTGTCTAGCAGGGCGACTGACGTGATCCCTGGGGTGAATTTCCTTTCTCCCATCCAATCGTCAAGGTTCCTCTTGAAGAGGTCCAAAGAGGCACTCTGCTTGACATGTATGGGCAATCTATTCCAGAGTCTGGGGAGTCTCTGGGTCAGGAACCTATCCCTCCAGCATGTTTTGTTTATTGTGATGACAAGGTTTAGATCCCTGGAGCGTGTAGCTCTGAGGGATTGGGATTTCTTTAAGTGTAGCATGTCCAACAGCTCTGGGTTTGACATGGCCTTGTATGTTAAGCAGAGATCGCCTCTGAGTAGACGATATGCGACAGAGTATAGCTGGAGTTTTAAGGCGGTCAGCGTAGGGCATCTGCTTTAGGCCTGTGATTCTTTTAGTGAGGTATTTCTGAGGCCTTTCCAGTTGTTGCAGATGTCTTGAGAGGTACATACCAAATGGGGCATTGTATTCTATAATGGGTCTAATGAGGGATGAGTACAGTGGGACAATGACCTCCTTTTTCTGGATGAAAAGCCCTTCGTGATGAGGTGTGCCACATAGAAGGATTTCCTGACTGTTGTGGCGATGTGGTTATTGAAGGTGAGACCACTGTCCACCTGTGTCCCTAAGTCTCTTATCACACTTTCTGTGTTTAGTGTACTGCCACCTATATGGTAATTCATGGATACATGTTTTTCCCAAAGGGATAACAATACATTTCTTGGCATTGAGCTTGAGCCCATGGCTCTGGCACCAAGCATCTGTTTCTGTAAGGCCCTTTTGTAGAGTATCCACATCATTTGGGGATTCAATAATGGCTCCCAGTTTGCAGTCATCTGCAAACTTTGTTAGCCAAAGTCCCTTAGTGTTGACCTGTACTTCAGAGAAGTAGATGCCAAACAAGAGCGGCCCCAGGACTGAACCCTAAGGTACTCCACTTGTCACTTGTCTGGAGCTGGATTTGGAGTCGGCTACTTTTACAGTGTGGGTTCTATCTGTAAGCCATTTAGCAACCCATTGGGTGACATAGGGATTAATGCCCAACTTAGTAAGTTTATCTATGATTCCAGAGTGGGGGATGGTGTCAAAGGCCTTGGCAAGGTCTAGATAGGCTGTGTGGACCACCTTACCCTTGTCCATGGCTCTGGAGACTGATTCAAAGAAGTCAATCAGGTTCAGGAGACAAGATTGGCCCTTCACAAACCCAAACTGGGTGGGGTCCAGTGTTTGAAGGTTGCCAATGTCTTTGTTTATAAGTTCCATGATAATACGCTCCATGGCCTTGCAGATAAGGCTTGTCAGACTGATGGGACGGTAGTTTCCGGGATCCAAGGTGGATCCCCCCTTGTGGATTTGGATAACTGTAGCTCTGCGCCACTCAGTGGGCACGAAACCTGAGATGAGGCTATGATTAAACATGACACTTAGGTGAGGTGCCAGTTCATATTGTAGTTCATGTAGTACACAGCCCGGGATGTCATCTGGTCCCAAGGATGCTGTATTCTTGGCTTTAGAGAGTGCGTTTTGTAACTGTGCGGCCGTTATTACTGGAATTTGGCAATCTTCCGGTACTGAGATGGGCCATTTAGGGGGTGAGAGGGGTGTGAAGTTGGCACTGAATCGATCTGCCAGGATAGTGGCAATATCCTTTGGATCAGTATATTTAATGCCATTCTGTTTTAGCTCAGAGCAGATCTGAGCATTGCCATTTAGATTCTTGACATAGTTATAGAATGCTTTGTGGTTGTCTTTGGAATCTTTGGCAATTTTATTTTCGTAACTAGCTTTGGAGGATTTTATGAGGCATCTCAGTTTCTTACTGAGGCTAGTAAGGGAGTTTTTTGCATCCTGGGATTTTCCTCTTTTCTGCAAAAGTTTCTTCCTTTTGTTATAAAGTTTGTTTATGGCAGGGGACCACCAGATCGGCTTCCTTTTTTTGGATGAGAGCATTTTGGTTCTATTTGGGATGGCACGATTCATGCATGAGTGGATGTGCTCGTACAGTGCCTTAGTGTAGGATTCAGCAGTTGAACTTTCAGTTCCCGTCTGCATGGGTGTTATGAAGTTTGTCACTTCTGACTTGAGTAGCATGAAATTGGCTTTGGAGAAAATTTTTTTATGGTGGTTTCTTTACTGGGGGGTGGGGGTGGGATGTGGATGTTAAGGGTGATTAGCTTATGGTCAGACCTGACTAACGAGGGGGTGGCCATAGGTATGGAGCATTGATTTCCCATGTTGGTAATGACCAGGTCTGGGATATTGGAGCCCCTGGTGGGACTATGGATTAGTTGATCCAGGGCATTGGAATTTATGAATTCCAAGAACCGTTGCGCAAAGGTGTTGGGACATGAGTAGTTTTCCCAGTTAATGGCAGGGTAGTTAAAATCACCCAGTATTAGGGTGTTTGGTTCTATCTTAATATTTTCCAGTATGTTTAGAAAGGTGTAGTGAGAATCTTGGGGTATGGTGGGGGATCTGTAGCAAGC
Organism: Protopterus annectens; assembly: GCF_019279795.1. Classification (NCBI taxonomy): domain Eukaryota; kingdom Metazoa; phylum Chordata; order Ceratodontiformes; family Protopteridae; genus Protopterus; species Protopterus annectens. The sequence continues at coordinate 1,899,490,804 of NC_056741.1, forward strand.
TACAATTTGGATTGCAGTCTTACCTAGTGTTAGTTGCACTTGGAGAATTTCAGACACATTGTGTTGGCCAACTAGCCTGGTGGTGTGAATATCCTTGGTGAATATTGACACTCCTCCACCTTTAGTGTTTCGGTCCTGGTTTGGTGGCCGAAAAGTGTGGTAAGAGTTGTAGCCTGGAATTGCAGGGGTGCTCTCTGGAGCCTTGAACCAGGTCTCAGTTACTGCACAGATATCGATGTTCTCCATTTTTAGGAGTGCCTCGAGAGAGTGCATTTTGAGGTTTAGACTTCTAGCATTGAGTAGCATTACCTTCAGATTTTGCATGCTTGTACCTGTTACGGTGGTGGTTTTGTCCTTTGAAGTTTGCCTAAAAAAGGCACTATAGGGGTGGCAAGTGCCTTAGCCAGTAACCTGAATCCCAGGGGTGACAGGTGCAGACCATCTCTGGCGGAGCATTCGCTCAACAATGGAAAAATAGAGGAATGGTTACACTGCGACAGGCAAACCAATAAATCACAGAGATTTAATTTTACAGTTGTTAGATGCAGTGCAATTACCACTTCAGATAGCGATATGTAAATGTTCCGCACATACCAACAGAAAAGATCCTGTCTCCAGGGGAAATGCTTTTGCTGATATGGCTGCAAAAAAGGCAGCTCAAGAAAATGATTTGCTTTTACATGACAATGATTTAGAGCCCGGACACCTCTTAGACTTAGAGACACTAAAAGTAATGCAAACATTGACAACACAGAAGGAAAAATGTCGTTGGTTGAAATATGGTATCACTCAACAGGATGGGTTGTATAGGGCATCAGATGGCAAAATGGTATTACCCTCAAACCTTTTTAGGTATGCTGCATTGGTTAGCCATGGACCTGCCCATGTAGGAGTACAGACAATAGTTCAAATAGTGTCTAAGGTGTTTTGGTGTAAAGGATTTTCAACTTATGCAAAGCAATTCTGTTTATCTTGTTTATTATGTGCAAAGTATCATGCTCAGGGGGGAGTTAATAAATCTCAGCAGGCATTCCCCACCCCTCCATATCCATTCCACACACTCTGTATGGACTTTATTGAGTTGACACCTTCAGAGGGAAAAAGGTTCTGTCTAGTTATAATTGATGCTTTTTCTAAGTGGATAGAAGCTTTTCCAGTAAAGCATCCTGATGCACACACAGTAGCAAAGCTTTTGACAACAGAAATAATTCCTCGATTTGGCCTTCCAAGGCGCATCTATAGTGACAATGGGTCTCATTTTGTAAACCAGGTTGTGCAGAAGTTGGGTCAAGTGTTTCAAATTGATCTCAAGTACCATTGTGCTTACCATCCCCAGTCAGCTGGACTGGTGGAGAGACACAATGGTGTCCTGAAGAATAAGCTCCGCAAACTGATGGCAGAAACGCATAGATCCTGGACTGCGTGCCTTCCATTGGCACTCCTGTACATGCAAATCTCACCCTCCTACAAAGGACTTACACCATTTGAACTTTTGTTTGGGAGACCATATTACGTCCCGCAGTGGCAAGGATTGTTGCCAGCGGAATGTGAGGGGGGGTGAGGATCTGGTGGATTATATGAAGAAGCTGCTAAATGTCAAGTCTCTTGTAACCAATGACTCCATTGCAGATTCCAGAAGTGAAACCTTGTTAAGCGTGGCACCTGGGGACTGGGTGCGGATCCAAATTGTGAAGAGAAAGAACTGGTCATCCCTCAGGTGGGAAGGCCCATATCAAGTACTTATGTCAACACCTACGGCTGTAAAGATCGCAGAGAGGACTTTGTGGATTCATATCACCCACTGTAAAAAACTTTTCCTTCTACCATTGATGTTGGTCAGACTCCATCGGAGCCCTGAACGCAAAGTCTGACTACAAAGGAAGGATGGCCATGTTCAACTGGTACTTGAACTGTTACGTGATGATGATTTTGGTGGCGAAAGTAAATATGTCCATACGAGAAGGAACAGTTGTAAGAGAAAAAGGAATGGTGGTGCTGCAAGCGCAAACAGGTGTTACTACTATGTTCAAGGTAAAACTTTGTGAAGGAATTTTGGACTGTGCTAAACGGAACAGTAATGATTTCCTGACTCTTGCAAAATACTTGTGCAATAGAGACTGTGCGTCCTGGTCAAATGTTTGGTGGTCAACAAATGTGAACGGATGGGAAACAACTGGTGCAGTGACACCGGAGAAAGATAAGAGCAGGCAACAAAGAATAAAAATTGCGCATTTCCAAGGTACCAAAGTAATTACTATAACCATCATGTCACCACAAGAAAGTGATTCAGGAGTTTATGGAATCGGAGTGTCTCTTCCAAATGGAACTGATCTTTTGGGGACTTTCCAACTTAAAGTACAAAGCCTTAAAAATGCTACAAGTAAAGCAGATTTTGCCTTCACAGAAGAAGAACAATTGTTACTCGAGACGGGATTCGTACACCGTAACGAATGGTTATCTTGGGTTAGATATAGTACCCGAGAAGTACATCGTGAGAACTGTGTTTCTTGTGCTGAAGGTAAACAGCAACTAGCGACAGTCCCATTGATGCAAGCTGAAGGTAATCTGACGTGTCTGTTAAAGTTATTTTCAACAAAACTGAAGATAAATGCAAAAATGAAACTCAGCATTTTCCAGTCATAAGCAAAGTTGAGAAACCACCTACAGCGATTTCCTATCCAGGTTCGTATATGTGCATTTCCAGAGATGGCACAGGAAAGAATTATGGCGATATGGGACAGAACTATTGCAATGTTACTGTGAATGGCAATGGGAATCCATTTCTGGAGAACCAAACTCATAGTTTAGCAGACGTTTGGTGGTTATGTGGAGACAACAAACTCAGATCAAGGCTTACGATTCCCTGGAAGGGAACTTGTGCACTTGCAAAGTTAATTCTGCCATTCTACATTTTCCCAGTTCCAGCAAGCAATTTCGTAAGAGAACCTGAAATAAAGCCGAGGTGGTTGAGTAAGAGAAAAAGAGAGGCACCGAAGAAATCCTTCGATATCGGTGTCTACATCAATAGCATTGGCGTACCAAGAGGCGTGCCTGATGAATACAAAGCAATAAACCAAATAGCGGCTGGTTTTGTATCCATCTTTGTCTGGATTCAACCCAATAAGAATGTGGACTGGATCAACTACATTTACTATAACCAGCAGCGTTTTGTGAACTATACCAAAGATGCATTGAAAGGTATTGCTGAACAACTGGAGGCCACTTCGCAGGTGGCATGGCAGAATCGAATTGCGTTGGATATGCTCCTGGCCAAAGAAGGAGGAGTTTGCAGGATGTTTGGGACTTTCTGTTGTACATATATTCGGAATAACACTGCCCCTGATGGGAGCATCACTCGAGCTTTGAAAGGTTTGGAGATGTTATCCGAAGAATTGGCAGAGAACTCTGGGGTAAATAATCCCTTTACAGACTTTCTACGAACGTGGTTTGGAAAATGGAGTCATCTCATCAGCAGTTTCCTGGTGTCCGTCGGAGTCACTGTGGCTATCGTGGTGGTATGTGGTTGCTGTTGTATACCCTGTATCAGAGGTCTTCTACAAAGACTGGTTGATACTGCTGTTATGAAGACGATGTACCAGCAGTTGCAACAGACTGGTGAAAGTGAATACATTGAAATGTGACCTTTGCAAATGTTATGAAGTTTAAAAGCTTGTCTTGCAATCTTGCAAATGAAGTAATGTATGCAAAGAAAAACTTAGTTTTTACCATATATTGCTGAAATAAAAAAGATAAAAGTGTTTTGAGGGGGGAAATGTTGAGAAAAAGTTTTAAAACATACTATTATTTGTCTCTCTCTCCCATCTAGCAAAATGAATATGCTATTTGCTGAAGTGTTGGTAAGAAAAGGTCATTGAACCATGTTTATTTAAGATGGGCTTTACCTATGATAGATGTAGTTTGCTTATGAACTTGAATAACATCTGTTTTCTATACTTCTGAATAAGAGTTAATTTACTGAGGCAGGCTCTGGAAAATTCCAGCTACCACTGTGGTTTTGAGGTAAACGTTCTACACTAACTGTGGTTTTGAGGTAAAGCATTCTTTTCTGAGGTAAATTGTGATCCTAGATGTTTTTCATAGCCAACTGTCAACTGTTAGAAATGTAACAAAAGCTATTTTGGCTAGTAACAGGAAAGTATAAAAGTTGATGTCAGTAACCAAGCTGATCAGATTGAGATCATCTTGGCCAACATGTTGCTGTAATCTGGTTAGCTGCAAATAAAGAAGTTTTTCATCACCTGAAACAGATGTGACTCGCTTGATTTTTTTCTTCTGACAAGTGCCTTGATGGTACCAATGTTACTATGGCAAACAGGGGGTGGAGGAATACAGAAGACACCAGGAAATGCTTTAAGTGCTGTGACCACCAACATTACAACAAGGATCGTGTGTGTGTGTGTGTGTGTGTAAAACTAATAGACACCAGGGACAGGTGCCGTAATAACACGCACATCATAAGGGTGATATGAGGGTGGTAAACCACTATGCTTTAAAGTGCCATAACATCAACTGACAGTGTAATGGGGATCGGGAGTACGGGATGCACTAGACACTAGGGCCCAATAAGTACATGCAGTAATGGCACTAATGTATTAATGGAAGTGGAGGGAACCACAGGAGAGTGGGGACAGGTAGCGGGACTGCAACTGTAGTGTGTGTGTGTGTGTGTGTGTGTGTGTGTGTGTGTGTGTGTGTGTGTGTGTGTGTGTGTAAAACTAATGGACACCAGGGACAGGTGCCGTAATAACACGCACATCATAAGGGTGATACGAGGGTGGTAAACCACTATGCTTTAAAGTGCCATAACAGCAACTGACAGTGTAATGGGGATCGGGAGTACGGGATGCACTAGACACTAGGGCCCAATAAGTACATGCAGTAATGGCACTAATGTATTAATGGAAGTGGAGGGAACCATAGGAGAGTGGGGACAGGTAGCGGGACTGCAACTGTAGTGTGTGTGTGTGTGTGTGCATAAGAATGACAGGGGAAGGAATTTCCGTGCTTACAAGAGCAGCAGGTTACTACTATGATGTGCAGATCAACCATGGCCTGCACATCCCAGTAGTAACTGCAATTCAGGAAACATCCAAATTAGCCAATAACGAGGTTTTACCTTACCACAGCTAGCATGTTCTTGAATTACAAATGAGTGTTGTCAAACTAGTAGGGCCTTTTTAATGCAAGAATGAATTCACAGAATAGTTTAAATGCAATGACATCACTCCCTTTACACCAAGGTTTAGCACCTACTATACTTTTAGGCCCTTTGGTAAATGTGGGGGACTATCTGTATTTGTCAGAAATACCATCATCTCATATCAGTTTATCTGCAACCCTAACTTGGAATTCCTGGAGATCTAAATCACCTTTAACAATTCCAACTATTACCTCATTGTTAGCTACAAATTTCCATCAATGTCCTCCAAAGAACATGTAAACTACCATAATACCATGGAGGGGTTGAACAGCAAACCAAATGCCTTCTTAATAGGGGACTCCAATTACCCAAACAATGAATGGCACACTTTTATCTCTAAAACATAAATATGCTCAGTGTTTACTAGACAACAATGCACTGGAGCAAACTGTAAAACTACCCACTACAGGTTCTAATATCCTAGCCCATGTCTGTTTCCCACCACACAGTTACTTATCGATGGTTAAATCTGATTACAAATCAACTTACTTTCACTCTTTTAGTAGACTTAATGCTACCTCCCCCCCACCAAAGGGAACCATCTTTAGGAACTTCTCCAGACCAAATCTACTTCATCTTGCACAAGACTTATGAAAAATTCCCAACAATCTCCCACAAATGGGCCCAACAAAGAGGGTTGCCACATTCACCTCCAATTTTAACCAGTATCTAAACAGCTGCATACAAAGGTTTGTACCTGTCTGCCCTAAAAATTATGATAAATTTCTGGAATACATCTCTCTGGTGGAACTCCCATATTATTAAAGTGTATAACAAAAGAAGGAAAACAATGAAAAGAGGTAAAAAACAATCCATCTACTTCAAGACCACAATGAAACATGCCAGCAAGGAACTTAAGAGCATTGTTAGAAAATGTAAACCACAGTACAAACTTAAGGTTGTTATGGATACTAAAGGAAACTAGAAGTCTTTATTTCTTAATTTGCAGTCCAAATGTCTTCCTTCCTTTGTTACCAGAAGGGTTTGTGTTAAGGACCAACTTGTTGTTAGCATGAGACACAGTTAAACTTGCTGCTTGATAAGAATTATAGTTTGAGAGAAGAAATGTATTAGCTTGAAGTACCTTATACAGTTTATCTGCTTTTTTAGGGACTGACAGATGGGCATCAGGTTGTTTCCTAGGCAAGAAAAACACCCACACAGCCTAAAGACTACTGCAGCAGGGGGAATGATGAACATCTACTACTGCTGTCGAAACTTCTGAGAAACCCTTCTCTACAAAATTAGGAGTCAAATTACCCTGGTATCTAGTAGGGGGCCCATTAAAGCAGATCTGGTTTGCTCTCCTTTTCAAGATCTAGAATACCATCATATGGTAATCAACCAAATAAAACATACTGTGTCATTCGAACAGTGAGCAATTTGCCTCAAACAGCTCTATTTTAAGATACAATTATCAGCCAAGCAAGTATATTCAGACCAATCCCTGACATGGCAGTCCTTGGTGTAGTGTCAAAATCACATTTCAGCATAAATTCCCATTCTATTACTGCTGTTATGAAATTACCCACGTTTTCTCAATTTTCCTCTCAGGGGAGACCTAAATCTTTTAAAAGGTTGGACTCCTGACAGAGAAGGCTATGCTGGGACAGGTCTCAAACTTTGAAGAAAATAAGGAATTCCAGTGTCACCAAAGTCGAGCATTGAAAGGGAGCAGGGGTAGGAGGCTCACCCAGTGGTAGTCCAAGTCAGGCCTGCAACTCCAAAGGAGGCTTTGCTTTAGGCGCATGTGCCATGTTTTTAGACATCCAGCAACAGACGTTCCTAGGCTTAGGTTTCTTAGTATGACAACCATACTAAGGAGATGCTCTCTTCTCCTTATTTAATCATAAATGCCAGGTTAGACTTCTGCCTTGCTCTTAGGGTGTTTGGTTTAAAGCCATGACAAACTTCACAGCCAGCATGGATGTTTAACCTTGGGCAGTAATGACAGTTACCATGAAAATCTTCAAAGTTAATCTGCCTCCTACAAGCACATTTACTGCATTTAGCAGTAATAATCATGTCCTGTACCCCCGTGTGTATGGAATACAATGCAGATGTCTACAGAACCTTAAACAAAAGAAATACATATCTGGATGAAAAGGTGAAAGAAAGGTCCACAATGGTGTACTCATCTGGTTACTCCTCAGTGTGAGGCCCAGACTGAAAGACTAACAGATGCTCTCTGTTGTAGCTCAAGAACTGAAGATGATGCAGGTGGATGTCACGTTTATGCTAGGTACATGGGGACATCTAAGATGAGGGAAACATCAACCCAGCCAAGGGGAGGATGCTTAGGTCTGAATATCTGGTCACATATCAGACCTCAGCCTGCAGCAGAGCTTACAAGGTGATGACTGCAACATCCTGTGTGGTACTTTGTGGTGACTGCCCTAGGCTAAATGAAAAAGAAGGGAGAACTAATGTTGTCAGGGGTACAAGAGATCACTAGCAGCATTTTGGACTTACTTTCTTGATCTTCAGAAGGACTTTCTGAATTAGGAGAAAGGGAGGAAAAGCATTAAGGGAAGTTTCCTTTCCAAGAGATAAAGTGTCCATTCCATGATTTATTTTATGACACTAAGAAGAACAGTCTGTGCTGTCTGTTCAGACTGCAGGCATAAACATCTATCTGGAAAATTCCCCACTGATGGACAATCTACATGAAGACCTCTCTAACCTGATCAGATCCAAGGCAGACACTCACAAATCTGCCATTGAGTTTGTCTCTGACAGGATGATAACCACATGACTGTGGTTTCTGGCGATGGAAAATGATGTAGGGTTTGAATGGCCAAGAAAGTACAATGTGTAAGAACATACCTTAACTGCAGAGGTCCTAATGATCACTGCTACAGTATTAGTGAAAGATGGGATACCCTGCCAAGGATGGTCATACATCCGTCCAGCATAAGGCCTGGATGCCTTTCTCTCATACCATTTGTCTGTTATATGATCTAAGCCCAAAGGCAGGAGGTACATAAAGGATGTACGATCAGAAATTACCTTAGAATTTGCTTGCCTCAGACCAAAATTTTGAAGCAAAAGGAAAGGTAGCTATTTACATATGTGCATGCTCACATAAGAGAAAGAAAAAGTTAAGGAACAGGTTGAAGGACAGAACAAGCCCAATGGAAGGCAACAGGGAGAGATGCAATACTGCAACAGTGATCATTAGGACTTCTACTGTTATGGTAAGTTCTTACACAACTGTACTATTCCAAGGTCATTGCTGCAGTATTACTAACAGATTGGAGAGAAGCTGTTCAGAAGGTAGAGAGGAGGCAGAAGGAGCAGAGCTGTGGTCCAACGAGCACTGCAGGATGAAACCTGAAAATACTGCTGCAGATCTAGAAAACACACCCAACTTGTAATTCTTACTAAAAGTGTGGACAGAACATCAAGTAGCTGCTTTAAGAATAGTTCTAGAATATAAACCATTGAAGTCTCCAGAGGATTTGAGAGGTGGGAAGCTCATCCCATAACAAAAATGGCTTTGGAAATCCAGGAAGAAGTGATTTGCTGGAAAACACAGCTTCTTTTCCTGAAAAGACTCAATAACTTGTCTGACCTTCCTAATGTCCTTAGTTTTATCCATCTAAACTGCCTATAAAAGTCCAATGAATGAAGAATTCTCTTTCCCCTGCTTTGAGAAGGGAAGACTGATGAACTGGTTAAAGGATAACTCTTTAACCACCTTATGCATGAAAGGAGGATTAGCTCTAACAGTAACCCTGTCCTTGTGGAAAACAAAACAAGGAAGGGTGGAACAGCTGTCAAAGCTTGCAGAGCAGATGCTCTTTTAGATTAAGAAAGGCTACTAAACAAATCAGTTTTCCAAGTACAAAGCTTTAAGGAAGAACTGGTAGCTGGCTCAAAAGGTCACCAGGGTCGGTTTTTCCAAAGCACAGTTATGGTCTCAAAGAGGAAGAGGATGACAAACAGGCTTTCTTGGTGGCCTAATGTGGGGGATGCCTTTTAGTAATTGTTTGACCTCAAAGCATGCAAAAAGAGGTGGATTTATGCACAGACAAGCAGATATGGCTAACTCCACGGCAAGTACAAATATGACACAGTCATTGTCCATGCTGGTGTGAACGACCTGAGACGTACCTCCCTGGACTACATGAAAAGAGACATAGAGGAGCTCTCTGATTATGTAGCCCAGGCAGGTATGACCCTAACCCTGAGCAGTATCCTTCCTTCACCAAGAATGATGCCACAATATAGAGACAAGATGATCAGCTTTAACAATTGGCTTAATGTCTGGTGTCATTCAAAGGGGATCCAGTGTCTGTCTGCCTGGGATGACATGCTTGACAAGCCACGCTGCTTCAAGGGACGGCTTGCACCTGTCACCCCTGGGATTCGGATATTGGCTAAGGCTCTTGCCACCCCCATAGTGCCTTTTTAGGCAAGGCTCAAATTCTAAACCTACCACCCTAGAAAACAAAAATGGGAAGAAACTGAGGGTAATGCTGCTCAATGCCAGAAGTCTAAATCTCAAAATGCACGCACTCGAGGCCCTTCTCAGTATGGAGAACATCGATGTCTGTGCTGTAACTGAAACCTGGTTCAAGGCTCCTGAGAGCACCCGGCACTATTAGGTTTTACCTCATATCATGCGTTCCGGCCCCAAAACCCGGACCACACCACAAAAGGAGGGGGGTGTATCCATATTCATAAAGGATACCCACACCTCCAGGTTGGTGGCAACACACAAGCTTGAAACCATCCAGGTGCAACTAACCATAGGCAAAACTGCTCTACAAATTGTAGCATGCTACAGGCCACCCTCTCAAACTCATGAACCCCACACAGCCTTCCTGAAGACACTGGAGGGTATAAATGTATCTCCAAACACCATCATATTGGGTGACTTCAACTACCCGAATATAGACTGGGAACATTACTCAAGCCCTAACTTTCTAGCCCAACGGTTCCTGGAGTTCATAAATTCAAATGCCATGGAACAGCTAGTCACTGTTCCCACGAGAGGAGAAAATATACTAGATCTCATTGTCACAAACATGGGGACAAAATGCTCCACACGGAAGTATATCCCTCATTGGTGAGATCTGATCATAAACTAATCTCACTGGAAATCCACATCCCGCCCCACCCCAAACAAAAAGACCATAGTGAAGAACTTCTCTAAAGCAAACTTCACACTACTCAAGACTGGTGTGGTATCCTTCAAGGCCCCTGAGCCAGTGGAAACCACAACCCAAGCTGGAAGCCCTTACAAATGCCTTCTATGAACACCTCCAGGACTGCATGGATCAGGCAATCCCAAATAAAACCAAGACTCTTTCCACAAAGGGCAAGCGTCCAGTCTGGTGGACCCCAGCCATTAACAAACTTTACAATAAGAGGAGAAAGCTATTACATGATAGAACAAAATCCATAAAAGGGAAGTCACCCCTGATCATTATTAGTAAAAAATACGAGCACTCATAAAATCAACTAAGGCCAATTTTGAGAGAAAAATTGCCATGGATTCAAAGGACAATCATAAGGCCTTTTTCAGCTATGTTAGGAACCTGGGTGGAAACTCCCAGATATGCTCAGAATTAGTCCAAAATGATACAAAAATCACTGAACCCACAGACATTGCCAACATACTGGCAGACAGGTTCAGTGCAAACTCACCCTCTCCCCTAAAGGAGAGATAACTATCCCAGCCGAGTGTAGCCTCCCGGACATCTCAAATGCGCAGGTGAAAGCTGCTCTCTCTAAAGCATTGCCAACATACTGGCAGACAGGTTCAGTGCAAACTTCACCCCCCTCTCCCCCCCTAAAGGAGAGATAACTATCCCAGCCGAGTGTAGCCTCCCAGACATCTCAAATGCGCAGGTGAAAGCTGCTCTCTCTAAAGCTAAAAACACAGCATCAATGGGACCAGATGGTGTCCCCGGCTGTGTGCTACACGAGCTAAATGAGGAATTAAACCCGCACATAAGGCAGCTGTTTAATCTCAGCCTTACCACAGGATACGTGCCCAAGGAGTGGCGTACGGCAACTGTGGTCCCACTCCACAAAGGCGGCACCTCTACGGACCCTGGTAATTACCGCCCCATAAGCTTAACAAGTCTAGTCTGCAAAGCTATGGAGAGGATCATAATGGAGCTCATAAACAAAGATATAGGGGACTTGCAGACATTGGACCCGACCCAGTTTGGCTTTGTCAAGGGAAGATCATGCCTTTTGAACTTGGTTGACTTCTTGAAACAGTCACCAAGGCCATTGATGAGGAAAGGCAGTCCATACAGCCTACCTTGACCTTGCAAAGGCTTTCGACACAATACCCCACTCGGGTATTGTAGAAAAACTTACCAGCTTAAATGTAAACCCATATGTCACAAGATGGGTTGCAAACTGGCTTAAGGACAGAACCCACAGGGTTAGAGTTGCTGGCGCTGTGTCAGACTCCAAGCCGGTCACAAGTGGTGTCCCACAGGGCTCGGTCCTTGGCCCCTATTGTTTGGCATCTACTTCTCAGAAGTACAGGCCAACATGGGAGGACTTTGGCTGACAAAGTTTGCAGGCGACTGCAAACTGGGCCATAGTGGAAAGTGCATCGGACACGGATATCCTTCAGAAGGGACTCACGGAAACAGATAGCTGGTGCCAGAGCCATGGCCTGAAGTTAAACGCCAAAAATGTATAGTCATACCCTTCGGGAAAAACAAGGTAACCCCAAGCTACCATATAGGTGGCAATCCACTAAGCACAGAAGAGGTTATCAGGGACCTGGGGACCCAGGTTGACAGTGGCCTTTCTTTTGACACTCACATTGCTAAAGTGGTTAGAAAGACCTTCTACATTGCCCACCTGATCATGAAGGGATTCACATCCAGATCTAGTGAGGTCATTGTTCCCCTGTACTCTTCACTTATCAGACCAATGATCGAGTACAATGCCCCATTCGGGATGTATCTCACCCGACATCTGCAGCAATTGGAGAGACCCCAAAAGTTCCTCACCAAAAGGATAAAGGGACTCCAAAATCTGTCATATGCTGCCAGATTGAAGAAACTCCAGCTCTATTCAGTCGCATACTGTCTGCTCAGAGGTGACATGTGCCTGACATACAAGGCCATGTCCAACCCGGAATTAATGGACATGCTCCACCTCAAAAATCCAAATCCACCAAAACCACTAGAGCAAGCGACTTAAACCTTAGCACGGATATAAATAGGACGTGCTGGAGGGATAGATTTATCACTCAGAGACTCCCTATGCTGTGGAATAAAATCCCGGTCCATGTGAGGCAGAGCACCTCGCTGACTCTGTTCAAGAGAAATCTAGACCTGTGGATGGGAGATCGTAGGTTTACCCCGGGAATCATCTCTGTGTCACTGCTGGACAGAGGCACAACAAACTAATGGGCACAGTATTTTTTCATATAAGGGGTGGCGTAAGCCACAAAAATTTGGGCTACGCTTATAAATGCCTTAGGGCAGACAGCCTAGTATAAACCTATGAACCTATGAACAGTCCTACACTAAACAGACAAATACTAACCCTAAAATATATCTACCTTTTTTTAATCATCAAACAAATCACAGAACCTAGAATAAGAGGACAGAAATACCTTAACTGCTCAAACAAACTAGCTAACAGCTACGTTACACTGGCTACAGGAAAAGAGAGAGAAATCTCTCGGTAGGAGGAGGAGGAGTAAGCTTTAATCTACAACAAGCACACTGAATGGAGATCTCTTTTCATGAGTTCCATTGACTTTAAGTGGCAAACGAGATCGGAGCAACTAAGGAGGAGTCTAGGGAATTATGGTAGGGGAGGAGTCAGAGCTCTGGGTCCGAAGTAGCTTCAATGCTGTGGCAAAATGAGATCCAATAATCCATGTTTGAAATGGATAATAGACAACATTAGGCCTTGTGAAAATTGACCTTGACCAGAAGGAAAAGCAAGGGGAACCAGTGCTAGCTTAGCTACTGACAAGAATTTTGGCTGGTCCTTCCAATTTCGGGAAGGACCTTTGGCAACAGAGGCAGGGGAGGAAAAGTACAGAGAAATCTCCCCTTCCAAGAAAAAAACATTGCGTCTGTCTTCCATGCCTGAGGGCATGGATCCCTAGAACAGAAAAGGTCTGACTGCTTGCTGTAGCTGAAAGCAAAACATCTTCCGTGGAATACCACACCGATGGATAATGTGTCTGCCACCATGTCTCTTTCTGAGGGAATGTAAACTGCCTGAAGGAGAAACTTGTGTTGAATGTCAGTCTCTCATGCCATCAAGTCTGATCTGCAAAGGAGGGAAAACTTAGTGTCCCTTGCTTCTGTACTACATGACAGTTGAGTTGTCTGTGAAAACCCTGAGGGAGCCCAGAGTCCAAAGATGATTCAATGACCGAAAGGCCAGAATCAGAGCCTTCATCTCCTTGATGTTTATACAGTTTTTCCTTTCTTTGACAGGCCAACCACACAATATCTTGATGCTGTTAGAACAAGCTCCCCATGCCAGGTCGGATGCATCCAAGTAGACTTTTTGGCAAGGGGGAAGAAGTAAAAAAGGTACTCCCAGATTGAGAGAAATTAGGTTGTTCCACCAAAGTAACACCTTCCTGATGCAGGGTGAGAGAGGTATCTGGAAGTCTAAGGCGTGGCAGTGCTGAAGCCAAATAAACTTGAGATACCACTGTAACCTCCTTATGTGCAGTCTGGCATACATATGGCTGCCCTGCTTTCTGGGGATCAAGAACATCCTGGAGTAAAATCCTCTGCCTGAGTGCAGGGAACCGGAAGAATAGCTCCTATGAAATGATATTTTCAAAACAGAAAGAACTATAGGCAACTGACTTTGAGGAGGTTCCAGAAAAGGGAGGAATTCCAAGACATTCTGTACATCTGTTATATGAGAGAGAGCGCCCACCTGACTGCAGTGATTGTCTTCCAGGTTGGGAGAGAAAGACAGAGTCTCTGGGATGAGGGAACATAGTCAAGGTGGGGAAAGTGATACTCATAGAGGGTTTGCCAAGAAAAGAAGGCCTGATTTACCTTGAAATTTTCTTTTGTTAGCTCTCCACATCACAACCAAATGTCATCTGCATTCACCATTACTCGCTCTTCTTCAGATATAAAATTCTCCCATATATTGGTCATAAATTCTAGAACTCTAACCCCTGCACATCAGAGGTCTATCCACCCTAACAACCTTCCATAACACCTCTCAAAAGGTTATCTATCCTCCCCCCAAGGTGGAAGATCTGCAGGTGTATAATTTAATCTCCCCCTCCCTTTCATTATCCTAAGACTGCTGTTCAAATTTATACCGGTTTTACCCCTGCACTTTTACCGTGGTCTTCCTGTTTGAGAATTAGCATGGAAACAGACAGTAACTTTTCTCTTTTGTCTTCTGTTCTTTGGGCATTAAAGGTCTTTCAACTATCTTATTTGCTTCCGCTACTTTTCACTTCTGAAACATCTACTCTCTGTTAAATGTATTTGGGAATACCAAGCTTCTTCCACTGTTTTCCCATTTTACATCTATGATGTATTAGGCAATCTATACAAGGTTACAGTGATTCAACTTGTTATACTGTGGTTGCATTTATTAAGTATTATACTTAATGCTTTGCTAAAAGAATGCAGCTGAACTATTCTTTTTTTCTTTTTCCATCAAAAGGTACATGTACTAAAATAATATTTTTTTTATTTTTGCTGTATATGCTAAGAAGTAAATACATGTTTAAAGAAATTAATAAAACAAGAAACAAAACAGTGTATGATAGTAAAATTTAATAAATAAGTATGAATATAAATACTACGGGTCTCATGAATACATGGCAAAGAAAACTGCAATATGAAGAGTAGAGAAAAAAAATACTATACCTATGTCCACAAGGCCTGAGTTCTGTGTCTGCTACTGCATCGCAGCAAAGTGTACAGCAGTTTTCCCGTATGCTCACTTGCCTTAGCAGAGCCAAACGCCTGTGTCTGAAATAAACAAATAAAATAAAACTCACTAATTTTAACTCATACAACTTATTTACTCAATTAAGATACTGATGTTTGATTCTTATCAGTGATTTTATTTTTTAATTTTGTCAAGCATTTTTACTTTTTCTATATAGCCTTTGAATGTTTACACAGTGTAGACACGTTTTCAGCTTCATCTCTGTCATTTCTGTAAAGTGTAAAGGCATTTTATGTAGACCGCTGCCTCTGGAGTTGTACAGTCACATTCTATCTTAAAGAGAGCCATCTACATTTTTCACTGGTCAAGTTTATGGAAAACTGGGCAATAATTCATGACCCACACATATTCGTTTTTTTTTCTTTTACTTGTTTATGATTCTCCCTGCTCTTATTAGTATTATAGTTTATCAAGCATCTCCTCCTTTATCTAAAGAGTACCTAACTGGTGATACCAGATATGTACCTTCAGCATAAAGGCCACCCCCCAACTTATAAGGATGCACAGCCTTTGACTATCCATTCTTAAAAACAAGGGAGGAGACTGTCAGTAAACTGCAGGCCAGGTGAGGTGGCTATCATTCACATGGTAGCCACTTACACCACCTAGTGAGTTTTTTATTTTCTTTTGCCTTTATTCCCCCAAGCCTGACCAACTTGCCCTGCATTCCCAACAATCTAACCCTCCATCCCCCAACCACTTACTGAAGCATGCAGTCTGGCAAATACCAGGAGATACAGCACTCATTAATTATAACCAGGCTAGGGCATTTATGTTTTAACCCCTTCCCAAAGCAGCTGGCAAACTCTTTGCCAAAGTGTGGCTTGCAATACTCAGAGGTTCAGTTTGTTTCCACACACTGAAGCCCAGCTACAGTGTTATGTTTGGCAGGGCTACTGAACTCGCCAACCGACTAAATTTGCTGTAGCACCTCACAGTCATCACTAGGTTGTGTTAAAAAAGTGGGACTAGCCACCTGCCACCCAAAATGGACAAGCCAACAGTAGCTACTCATTCCCAGACAGGCTACAGTCCCAGGTTCCCTAGCTGAGACCAGATCATCGAGGCACAGTCATAGCTTCATCCCTCTGCATTACAAAGCTGGCACTTTTAGTCCTAACATCTTGAAAAGTTCAGCAAATGACAGCAGTCTAGTGTCTCCTAGACTACAGCATGATGTCTTCAATGCTTTTCCCCCTTTATGAACAGTGCCATTCTTAAAAAGGCCTTCTTTGCGCACTACTAGTCATGTGGAGAGCAACATATGGGTAGCTTCTGAGCCAAAGTCATACACAGATGGCCACACTACAGAACTATGTTGGTACCTCTTATGCACTGCAAGCATGTGCACCACAAATCGCAAAGTAGAGTCTCTTCTGTTCAATGCGGAAAAGCCTGATGTTCTACTTTGAACAGAAGAAGCTCCACTTTGTGATTTTTGATTGCCTCATATACCGGCATACAAGCCAATCAAAAATGGCAAAGTTTAGCCTCTTCTGCTCAATGCGGAACAGCAGCCTGTTCCGCACTGAACAGAAGAGGCTCTGCTTTGCAATTTCTGATTGGTTCGTATGCCGGTACAGGAGCCAATCAAAAATCACTAAACATATCTCAAGCAAATGGAACATTCAAATAACCGGCGTCTACCAATCCCCACAGGTGCCAGTTAAGTGAGACTTTACTGTATTCCCCTTTTCCAAAGCTGAAGTTTAATCAATTAATCAAGAAAATCACTAGAGATTTATTGAAGTGCTTAAATCTAGATAACTAAATTATGGTTAGAGTGCAAGGGTTGAAAATCTCTACAAGGGAGGTGTGGGGAGCTTGTCCCCTCCAAAAGAGGTGATGTTGAGGGACTTCATTAAAAGACATGTTGAGCTTTTTTTCCTTAGATGAAATGTGTTTTTTCATGCTATCTGACAGACTCAGGTACAGAAACAAGAAAGTACAGTTGTGTTAGGAATTTACCACAACTGTATGGGTTCAAGTATGTTCACTGTTTCAGTAATGCTTCTTGGGAATTATGCCACAGGAAGTCTGATGGCCGTGCTTACGTTCAGAACTTAGCACCCGTTCCTCTCTTTACCTGGTGGACACCCTATCCTACTGGACATCAATGGTATAAAATGGACAACAGCTTGTACTTTCTTCTGTTAATCTTAGCCCTGGTAATGTAAATTTGTAAGAAGTGAAGCCACAAGGAAAATACAAAAGAACAGACCAAACCAATTTAGTTAGAAGGCATTTGTTTTCTAGCCTTCTGGAGTTGTAGTCCTTTCAAAGAACTTCCTCAGTTACTTGTTCATATGGGAGGCAAACAGGCCTATTTCTGATGTAACCCTCAGCCTGATCAGATCCAAAAAGATAACCATTGGGGGGCTGTTTGGGATCTGGTCAACCTACCTGCTAACATATTTGCTGATATGGGATATAAGCTGAATTCATAGTCATACCCTTTTTCAAGATTATCTCCTAGTTTTGCATGACCAGCCTGCACAGTACATATGAATGTGCTCTTATGCACCACATAATAGTGGTACTATCTTCACCTAAAGAAATTCCTAGTTTAGAAGAGGAGTGAAGGTTTTCAGAGTAAGAATGACTGCCGTCATATCTTCTAAACTTAAAATTTCTTCTCTCCTTAACCGAGTACCCTGAACTTGAAGGGCTCCCACATACATGGCCCCCTCCCTAGCCAAGTCTGAATAATCTGCTGTTACAGTCATGATAGGCAGAGGTGCCTTGAAGGGCATTCCTCTGATTCTAAGTACATTGCTGATTCTACCATGAGATCTTCCTTTTTTAGATGGAAGGAGGAGGATTTTGTTCTTTTAAGAAATGTGTATGCCATGCCTGTGCCCTTGCCCAGCAATCAAGGAGCCTCAATCTTCACCACTAACATCAGAGAGGGTGTCTCATATGAGAGGAAAGAATAACAAATACACACAGTTGTTGTTGTTTTTCTTTCGGCTTTTCCCGGTTAGGGGTCGCCACAGCGGAACTCTGGTCCACAAATGATTGGCAGTAGATTTTTACAGTGCCGAGGTGCCAGCTCAACACCCAACATTCAATGAAGGCACGCCCATTCATGAATGTCTTTCGAACACTACTCGACCGCGGGGAGGACATGCAGACTGCACACAGAAGGCACTCCAGCCGAGAATCGAACGGGAGAACCTCTTGCTGTAAAGCGACAACGCTACCATTGCACCACCACGGCTTCTAACAAATATGTGCAATTTCTCTTAAGAGCACACAAAGATCACAGTCAGTCCAGGGCTGGTGTCTTCCTTGCTCCCCAGGACCCCAATAAGACTCCCCACTGGCACAGCTATAGGGTCCAGATCTCAGCCTAGTTGGCAAGCTAAAACCTCCAGTACCCTCTCTGTCCAACCAGTGTGTCGTGTCCCTGCCCAAGTAGCTGACACACACACACACACACTTAGAGATAGGTATTTATACAACTTCACAGACACTCCTGGGAAAGGCTGACACAGATTCTCTAGCTGTGCCCTTATGCCCAGACTATACGGTAGTAATTCCTGCCACCACCAGCTCCAGCTAATAATTACCGGCTACCCAAAGGCCCTTAAAAGGGTGTCCAGTTATTACTGTGCAATATTATTACCCAATAGTACTGTAACTTAAGCAATCATTGTGGTGGTGGTGGTGCTGCGGTAGCGTTGTCGACTCACAGCAAGACGTTGTCCGTTCGATTCTCAGCTGAGGCGTCTTCTGTGTGGAGACATGCGTGAAGGGGCGT
Source organism: Protopterus annectens (assembly GCF_019279795.1). NCBI lineage: Eukaryota > Metazoa > Chordata > Ceratodontiformes > Protopteridae > Protopterus > Protopterus annectens. The sequence goes on from NC_056741.1 coordinate 1,899,509,730, forward strand.
ACCTTCGTTGAAGGTTGTGCGCCAGAGCTGGTAACTCGGCACGTAAAAATTTTCTACCAATCATTAGTGGACCGGAGTTCCGCTGTGGCGACCCCTAACCAGGAAAAAGCCGAAAGATACAAACAAACTGTAACTTAAGCAATCAAGGCTTATTAGAAGGGCTTATTACAGGATCACTTACAGGCATGCAATGTACTCTAGTGCTTAATTTATCTCTACATAAACCAGCTACAGTTGAAAAGGGTTTAAAATATATAATAATAAATACTAAAAACAAAAGACAATACTACTACACCACAGTACTATTCAAGAATTCAGAGATCACACAGAAACTTAAAATAATTCAGTAGTACAGTTCTGACATAACAGAAAAACACTTAGTCTAATCTTTATAGTCCTAGCTATTTCTACAAGAAAACACACTTCTAAGATAACTTACTTAAGACAACAGGCAGTGCTGAGTTAGCTCCAAGATCAAAATGCTTACTAATCTCTGGTTCTCACTCTTTAAACTGAAACTCCATTTCTGATAAACATTACATCATCTTTTTCACCCATCCTGGAGTTCCCAGGCTACACATTAACTGCATTTACATTCTTTTACACTTAGAGCAATAAAGGACATTACACATGTAAATCCTGGTCATTGACTTTAGCCTTAAAACAATAGGCAGGAAGCCTTTATTTAGCCGGACTGGAGCCAACTTGTAAAACAAAGGCAGTGATGAAATAATTTTAATTTCAAAGGACCAACAAGAATGCTTGACTTAGCTTTCTTTACAGAAGATGGCAATGTTGCCACATTGTTTTAAGTTCAGTATTCACAGTATTTACAAATAATAGAATTATGTATCAAATTCTATTTGGCTAGGCTGGCAGCCTTCACCCATCTCTACCCAATCTTCACATCTCTCCCCCCTGGAGAACTCAAGCTAGTTTTTCAAGTGACCCTTGAGAAACGCCACTTGAGAGGGTCAAGTCTATCTGAGTATACCTCACCCCATTCCCTGTCTTGAGAGTCCACCTGCATTGGCATTGCTAACCCCACTGCGGTGCTGCACTGACATATCATGTGCTTGCAACCCCAGGGTCCATCTTAGCAACTTGGCATTTTGCTGGCTGGCTCTGTTTAACCATGTTAGGGGGATGTGATCTGTCATAACAGTGAATTTCCTTCCACAGAGATAAGGCTGAAGTTTCTGCAGTGCCCACACTACGGCTAGACATTCCTTTTCTACAGCTGCATAGCATTCCTTCCTGGGTTGGAGCATACGACTGAGATAAACCACTGGATGCTCTTCCCCCACTGAAAAAATCTGGCTAAGTACAGCCCCCACCCCATGGTTTGAAGCATCCACCTGCACAAATTCTTTGCTGCAATCTGGACTGGCTAACACAGGGGGTCCTCCCAAAGCTTCTTTAAGCTTCTGGAATGCCTGCTCACATGCTGGGGTCCACAATACCTTATCTGGCCTGTTCTTCCTTGTCAGGTCTGTGAGGGGAGCAGCTATGGTACTATAAAACTAGGGACAAACTTTCTGTAGTACCCTGCTGTCCCTAAAAATGCCCTCACCTGCTTTTTAGTAACAGGTGCAGGCCATGCCTGAATAGCTTCCACTTCGGCAGGTTCTGGCCTTATCTTACCACTCCTCACTCTATGTCCTTGGTAGACCATCTCTGCCATACCCACCTGACATTTGCTCGGCTTAATGGTCAACCCTGGCCTCTGTAGTCTGCCCAGCCCCTCCCTGACATGCTGAAGGTGCTCTGGCCAGGAATGTCTGTAGATAGCAATATCATCTAGATAAGCAAGGGCAAACCCTCCAGCTCCTACTAGGATATGATCTACCAACCTATGGAAAGTCGCTGGGGCATTCTTCATCCCAAAGGGCATCTTTGTGAACTCATACAAGCCAAAAGGAGTCACAAAGGCTGACTTCTCTCTAGAAGTGGGAGTCAAAGGCACCTGCCAGTAACCCTTGGTAAGATCAATGGTTGTAAGATACTTAGCCCCCCCCCCCCAGCTGCTCTAGGGCCTCATCTGTCCTAGGCATGGGGTAAGCATCTGTCTCTGTGTGACTATTTAATTTCCTGTAGTCCACACAGAACCTGGTGCTGCCATGCTTCTTTGGCACCAGCACCACTGGGGAGCCCCAGGGACTGCTGGACTCTTGAATCAACCCTAGTTCCAACATCTCCTGTACCTCCTCCCTCAGAGTCTGTCTGACTCTCTCAGGCACCCTAAAAGGGGCCTGCCTAATAGGCCTTTGGGGTCCTGTATCCACCTGCTTCCCAGTGAACATGTCCCCAAATTCCTGCAACACTGCTCGGATTTCTCAAATCTAGGTAGGAGATAGCTGCTGGGACATTGCTACCCCTTCCACTGAGGTGTCAGCCCAAGCCTCACAGAAAAGATCAGTCACCAGATCTCCCGCAGATTCCTCCTGCAATCCAATGCAAATGCTCAGCACAAGGGCCTCCCTATCATGGTAAGGTTTCATCATGTTAACATGGTACAATTTGTGCCCCTGCCATCTGCCTAGTAGTTCCATCATGTAGTTAACATCACTTACCTTTCTTATCACCTTGTAGAGTCCCTCCCAAGCTGCTTGCAGTTTGTTGTGTCTGACAGGAATGAGAACCATTACCTGCTGCCCCACAGCATACTCTCTAGCTCGAGCATTCCTGTCATACCACACCTTTTTCTGTTGTTGGGATTCTGCCAGGTTCTCCTGGGCCTAGTCCATGAGTTCCTTGAGCCTTGTCTTGAGGTTTAGAACGTATGCCACAACAGACTCCTTGTGAGACTTGCACTCACCTTCCCACTCATTTCGAATTAAATCTAGAGGTCCTCTCACCCTATGCCCATACAGCAACTCAAAGGGTGAAAAAACTGTGGATTCCTGTGGAACCTCTCTGTAAGCAAACAGATGGGGCAAATATTTGTCTCAATCCCTCTTAAACTGATCTGCAAATGCCCGTAGCACGGACTTGACTGTAGAGTTTAACCTCTCAATAAGACCATTAGTCTGGGGGATGGTAGGTGGTGTTTTTTATGTGCTTCACCCCACAAGATTTCCACAGACAAGCCAGCAGGTCTGACATGAAATCGACACCTCTGTCAGACAGTATTTCTTCTGGGAATCCCACCCTGCTGAAAATCTCTAACAAAGCAATTGCCACATTCATTGCCTCAATGAAAGACAAAGCCACTGCCTCAGGGTATTGTGTAGCATAATCCACTACCACTAGGATATACTTTTTCCCTGTGGAACTTGGGGTACTCAGAGGACCCACAATATCCATAGCTACTCTCTGAAATGGCTCCTCAATCACAGACAAAGCAAAGGAGCTCTCACCTTGTCTCCTGCCTTGCCTACCTTTTGGCCTGCTCACAGGTCCTGCAGTACCCTGTTACATCTCTGGAAATTCCAGGACAATAGAAGTTCTGCATAATACGCCTCTTTGTACATTTTATGCCCATATGATGTGCAAAGGGAATATAATGGGCTATGGCTAGAAGCGCCAGACAGTAGGCAGTAGGCACGACCAACTGCTGTACTCTCTCATCTTCTAGCCCTCCCTCAGGGGTCCACTCTCTGTACAGTAACCCTTTGTCCCAGTATACAGATTCCCCCTTCCCTTGAGAATTAGGTGCCTCCCTAGCTACCTGCCTCAGGCCTTGCAATGTAGGGTCTGAGAGCTGAGCTTGTCTCAACTCTCTCCTTGTAACCCTTCCCAGCTCGCCTTCCACAGGAAGTCTGACATCCTCTGACAGCGGTGCCTCACTGTCAGCCTGGGTACTACTACTCACATCTACCTGTGCAATCACTCTGTCCAAGGGACCATCAGTACCCACAAGCAGCTGTGGCTCACATTCAGTCTCACTGCTACAGAGTAGCTCCCTCCCTGAAGTAACAACCTCAGCAGTCCTGGCTGCAAGTATGCAGTCTGTCTGGGTCTCCCCCAGGCTACCAGACCCACAAGCTTGTCTCCTAGCCTCACTGTGTGTAACTGCATAAGTACATGGTACTGCTTCATCCAAATCCTTCCCTCTCAGGACATCTGCAGGATTGTAGTTTAGTACCCGTTGTTTCAAGACAACCTACTATTGGCATTTTGTCTTTCCCACTTACTGGCTCCCTCACCTTTGGTTCCCCACCTTGTCTCCGTGGACACCTGTATGCCAGATGGCCCCCACTGGTTGCATTCAAAAAATGTAACCCTAGCTCCTGGAGGTGTACCTGGACTAGTGGCTTCCCCTGCTGCTGGCAGATTCTGTTGGGGCAGTCTGTGCTGCCCACCATGGGTTCCTTTAGACCCATGAGCAGTACTGGGGGTCCCCTTCCTGTGCAGGGCTGCCCTTGCTGGCCAGGTATAGGTCTCCATTCTTCCCCAACTCATCTGAAGTAGCACATTGTCTATCAGCTAACCAGATCCTCATGTTCTCAGGTAAAGTGCTAAGAGCTTGTTCCCTCACCAAAAGGTCTGCCAGCCCTTCAAGAGTGGTGACCTGACATCCATTCACCCAGCTATGAAAATAAGTGCTCAGTTCGGCAACATATTCACACACACTTTCATCTGTCTTGCGTCTATGCTCACAAAACTTTTTCCTATACATTTCAGGTGTTAGCTTAAAACATTCTAAAAGACTTTTTTTTACAGAAGTATAATCAAAACATCAATGTCAGACATTTTAGCCAATGCATGTACAGCTTTACCATGGAGTAAGGGGGTCAGGAAAGTACAGCTGTGTTCACTTACCATAAATGTAGATGTTAGAGTGTATTCACTGTTGCAGTCATTACATTTGGATAATCTGCTGGCAGGTTGCCTTCAGTTGGCCTAAATAACAAAGTCTTGGGTCCTGCGTCGGTTGCTGTCTCTTCTTCCATGATGTCAGGTCGTCAGGGGTATAAAACATGCAGCCGACACCATTTTATTCAGTTTTTCTTGCCCCAGATGTCAGGTGCCCCCCAAATGGGGAGCAAATGTATATATATATATATATATATATATATATATATATATATATATATATATATATATCAATAAACAGTAAATATATAAATGCATTTTTAGAAACATAAACTCTACCTTCAACTAAAAGCAAATACACCACAAAGGCTTTTGAGTATAGTGAAGGAAAGAAAGGTATAGAATGGGGGATGGCGGGTGGGTAACCTGGACTGCAAATGTGAATACACTTGAACATCTACATTTATGATACTTGTACACAATTGTACTATGTTCTTCATGTTTCACTGTTGCAGCCATTACATTTGGGTAGAATTCCAAAGCTATGGATGGGAGGATGGAACTAAACAGCATTAGGAGCAGCTATAAGGCCCTGCAGGACTGCAGTGGCAAAGCCTGCCCTGGATTTGGAGAAGAGAGGTAAATGGTAATGCTTTGTAAAGGTATGAACAGAGCTCCAAGTAGCAGCTTCTAGAATATCTTTGGTTGGAACTCCCTCTGAGAAAAGCTGCTGAAGTAGAGGCAGCCCTGGTGGAATGTGATCTGATCCCTTAGGCACAGGTTTACCATGGTGCAAGTAGCAGAAACGAATGCAGTGGCTTATTCATTAAGAAATAGTCTGCTTTGATACAGCCTTCCCCTCTGAACCTGCAGCAAATGCTACCAGTAGTTGCTCAGACTTTCTTAGAGATTTGGTCCTGTTTAAGTAGAATCTTAGTTGTCTAGTGTACATCCAATGAATGCAGAATATGCTCCCCCTTGTTTTGTGGATTTGGGTAAAATGTTGGCAGGTGAATGGTCTGGTTAAGAGCCACACTGGATACCACCTTAGGCATAAAAGAAGGATTGGTCCTGAGGGACACCCTGTCCGGGTAAAATATAATGAAAGGCTCCACTGCCATGAGAGCCTGTAGTTCTGAAACCCTTCTTGCTGAAGTGACTGCCAAAAGAAAAGCTGATTTCCAAGATATAAATTTTATATCCGCAGTAGCTGCTGGTTCAAAAGGAGGCACGGTGAGTTTTTCCAGTACAAAATTGAGGTCCCATGCAGGAGTTGGTGCTCTTCTGGGAGGCCTTAAAATTTTGGCTCCTCTAAGATGCTGTTTAAGCAGTGGATGAGAAAAGAGGGGAGGCTCTGTGTTGTAATGAGCTGAAATGGCAGAGGCATGGAATTTTATTGAAGAAAAAGATAGGCCCTTGTCAAGCATCTCAGTTAAATATTGTAAAATCTGAGGAATATTGGGCTTTGCTGTGTCTACTCCTTGTGCTTGGTTCCAAGCACAAACTCTGTTCCATTTATTAGCATAAGATTTTCTAGTACTAGGCCTTCTGGCTTCCAAAATAACATCCATCACAGATTTACTGAGAGGTGTGATTTGAATAATTAGTTGATTCGCCATGCTGCAAGATTCAGAGTTTGGAGCTGAGTGTGCAGAATTCGATAGTTCTGCAGAGACAGTAGATGAGGTATGTGAGGCAAGTACCAAGGAGAAAGATGCGACATGTTCCTTAGAAGCGGGTACCAGTGCTGGCGAGGCCAGTCCGGAGCAATTAGGATCATTTTTGGTTTTTCCTGTTTGACTTTTAGCAAGACCTTGGAGAGAAGAGGCAGAGGGGGAAAGGCATAGACTGATACGTTTTTCCAGCTGAAGGATAGAGCATCTACTTTCCATGCTTTTTTGTGATAAGCTCTTGTGCAGAATTTGTCCAACTGATAATTTTGGTGAGAAGCGAATAGATCTATGTCTGGGCTCCCCCATTTCTGTGTTAAGATGCTGAAGATTTGTGGATCCAGTTTGCATTCGTGCGGGTCCATAAGATTTCTGCTTAGGTCGTCTGTCAGAGTATTTTGCTTTCCTGGCAGGAATTGAGCTTGGAGATGTATTTGGTAAGTCAAGGCTGTGTTCCACAAGGCCATGGCTAGTCTGCAAAGGGGGTAGGAATGTGTACCCACCTGCTTGTTTATGTACCACATCACTGTGGTGTTGTCCGTCTTTATCAGTAGTTGTTCTGGATGAAGTAAGTCCTTGAAGGCTGTTAGAGCATTCTGAACAGCTAGCATTTCTTTCTGGTTGATATGCAGATGCATTTGGTTTGGGCTCTATTTGCCCTGAATGCATCTCCCTTCCAGGTGGGCCCCCCAAGCATAGTCTGATGCATCTGTAGTTAGGGTTTGGGTGGCAGGGGGTAGAGTGAATGACAGTTCCTTGTTTTGGTGACATGTCTCTGCCCACCAAAGAAACTGTTGTAAGCGGGGAATGAGAGGAATCATTGTTTCTAGGCTGTGACAATGTTGACTCCATAAACTTTTTAGGTACCATTGACGTTTCCTCATATGTAATCTCGCATATGGAATTAGTGGAATGCAGGATGCCATGAACCCCAAAGCCTGCAGAATTTGTCTTGCAGATAACTGGGTTCTTGTTGCCATTTGTTTGAACTATGTTGTCAGTTGCCTTTGTTTGTCTGGCGTGAGGCAAGCCATCTGGGCAGTTGTATTCAAGCTTGCACCCAGGAATGTAATTATTTGAGAGGGTACCAGTTGCGATTTCCTTTAGTTTATGGTGTACCCTAGGCATACTAGAAGCCTTTTTACAAATGCCAGATGTTGAAGAAGAATGTCCTTGTCCTCTGCTTGAATGAGACAGTCATCCAGATAAGGATAAATTTGAATGCTTCTTTGTCTGCAGAATGCAATTACTGGTGCCAGGAACTTTGTAAAGACCCCGGGCGCAGTAGATAAGCCAAAGGGCAGTGCAGAGAATTGGTAATGCAAAAAACCTGCTTTGAAGCTGAGGTATCTTCCGCATGATTCCCTTATTGGGATATGCAGGTATGCCTCTTTTAAGTCTAGAGTTACTAACCAAGCATTCTTGCCTAGCATAGGCAGTAGCTGTTGTAAAGTCAGCATTTTGAATTTTGGAATGTCCAGGAACATGTTCAGAATCGATAAGTCCAGTACTGGGCGCCATGAATTGTCTTTTCTGGGTACCAGGGAAAGTCTTGAATAAAAACCTTGTCATTTTTCCTTTTCTGGTACCGGTTGAATAGACCCCATATCCATGAGGGACATGACTTGTTTCTGGGCCTCTGCCCACTGATTTTGTGGCAGATCCGGCCATCCGTTTGGAATTGGCAAAGTATGGAAATGAAATCTGTACCCCTGGGATACTATGTTTAATACCCACTTGTCCTGGGTAATTAACTGTCAATTTTGAGCATGAAGTGCTAGTTTTCCCCCAAGGGAAAAAGATAAGTGCTTGGTGATGGTAGAGAAAAGTCATTGAGACTGCTTACTGTAGGGTTGTGCTTTGTTTCCTCCAGATTTGGAGGTGGAGACACCCCATTGCTCTGACCTGTAAGAACCCTGTGATTGATAGCTGGAGTCTTTTGAGCGCCTGGATTTGCCCTGATTGGCTCTGTTGGACACAGGAAAGGACCAATTTTTAGTAGGCCAGTGCCTTCTGAACCTGGGTGGCTGCACTTGCAAGAAATCTTTTACAGTTTGCATAGATTTAGCTTTGTCTTCCATTCTCTTTAAAACTTCTTCTGCCTTATTACCAAACAGACTATCATGCTGCAAAGGGGCATCCAACAATTTAGCTTTAACATGATCAGGCAGATTTTGCTCTCTGAGCCAGGCATGCCTTTTAATCACAGATCCAGTAACAGCGGCCCTACAAGAGGCATCCAAGGAATCAAAACCACATTGCAAAGTATGCTTTCCAACCTGTTCTGCTGAATGCAATAAATCCTGTAACTCTTTATTTTCCACACAATCAGAAATCAACATAATTTTCTGTTTCAGTAAGCCCATAACATGCTGTTGATATTTAAGCATATGAAACTGGCAGTTTAAAGCCCTGATTGCCAAGGTTGCAGACGTATAAACCTTCTTACCCCATCTAGCCAGTTCCCTGGAATCTCTATCAGAAGGGGTAGGATTGTTGACTGTAGAAGCCTTTACACCCTTGAGACCCTGAGAGATAGTCTCAGGATCAGCAGCTGGATTTTTGAAAAGAAATTTGTGGGAGTCGGGAACCCTGTAATATCTGTCTGGCCTACTAGCAGCCGGAGGCAAGGAATCAGGAGCCATGCTTGATTCCGAGAACACATCATCAACAATGTCTAATACAGGAGGTATTACCAAAGTCCTATGCTGAGGGAGAAGAAGGAAATCCCTAAGCCTCTTTTTTGATTCAGAGAAGTCCTGACTCTCTCAGTGAAAATGTTCCCTTAAAGTATGCAAAGTCTCTCCAAAAGAGTAATCCTCAGGAGGAGATGCAGATGGGATGGATTCCTCTGCATCAGAATCCTCATAGGGAGGAATAGAAAATTCCTGATCAGAAGAGGAATCAGAAGAAATGGAAACCTAATCTGAAGACTCATAATCAGTGCCTTGCCTAGGCCTCTTAGCAGGGGGGTCCCCTGATCAAGGTAATTAAATCCTCAGCCATTTTGATCATCTGTTTTTTAGGCATAGGGGCCTGAGCACGTTGCCGGTTGTCGGTTTTTTAGACATAGAAATTGTTTTTGACCTTGTTTTTGTTGCTGGCGTCGGTTTAATATAAAAATGTTGAGGCCTGAAAAAGTACAGTTTTGTACCTACCATAAATGTAGATGTTCGAAGATCCACATTGCTGCAGTCCTTACACCTGGGGTAGTCTGCTGTCCTCGGTCGGCCCGAATATCAAAGAATAAGGCTGACGTCGGTCAAGGCGCATTTGACTGACATCAGGATGTCAGGGTACAAATGCGCATGACCGACGTCATATCCTCAGTCTTTTCTTGCCCCAGATGTCAGAAGACCCTAAAAATAGAGGTCAAAAACCAAAAGACAGCAAACCAACCACCAACCATCCTAGCACTAAAAATATGTACAATATATACAATAGACAATATACACCCAATTGACCACCCAACCCACACAACCGCCTCTAACTACAGAGGGGAAGGAGGGAGAATTGGACTGCAGCAATGTGGATCTTCGAACATCTACATTTATGGTAGGTACAAAACTGTACTATGTTCTTCATCTCACATTGCTGCAGTCCTTACACTTGGGTAGAATCCCAAAGCAGAGGTAAGGGAGGATGGCCAAATTATAAGGAAGCAGGAGCTGCCAAAATGCCCTGCAAGACAGCAGTGGCAAAACCAGCCCTGGATTTAGAGTAAAGTGGTAGGTGATAATGCTTGGAAAAAGTATGCACTGAACTCCAAGTAGCTGCCTCCAAAATATCCTTAGTTGCCACCCCTCTCAAAAAAGCTGTTGAAGTGGCAGTAGCCCTAGTGGAATGAGGCCTAATCCCAGCTGGAACTTCCTTGCCATGATGGGAATAACAGAAAGCAATGCAAAACCCAATCCACTTAGAAATAGTTTGTTTTGACACAGGCTTACCCTGAGAACTCAAAGCAAAAGAAACAAATAATTGCTGAGACTGCCTGAACCCTTTAGTTCTGTCCAAATAATATCGCAACTGCCTGTGTACATCTAAAGTGTGCAAAATCTTTTCCCCTTTATTTTGGGGATTTGCATAAAAGGTAGGCAAATGAATAGTTTGGTTTAAAGCCACACTAGAAACCACTTTAGGCATAAAGGAAGGATTAGTGCGTAAAGATACCCTATCCTTATGGAAAATTAAGAAAGGCTCAACTGCCATAAGGGCCTGCAACTCAGAAACCCTTCTTGCAGAGGTAATAGCCAACAAAAAAGCAGTCTTCCATGATAAAAACTTTAATTCAGCAGTAGCTGCCGGCTCAAAAGGTTGTAGAGTGAGTTTCTCCAACACAAAATTGAGATCCCAAGCAGGAGTAGGAGCTCTTCGTGGGGTCTTATATTCTTTGCCCTCTAAGAAATTGCTTGAACAAAGGATGAGAAAACAATGGTGGGTCACAATCATAGTGAGCGAAATTGCTGCAGCATGAACCTTAATAGAAGAGAAGGACAAACCTTTGTCCAGTAACTCAGTAAGATATTGAAGAGCCACACTTAAATTAGGCTCAGAAACATCAAAATCCTTTGCTGCACTCCAAAATAAAAATCTCTTCCATTTTTCTGCGTACACTTTCCTTGTACTAGGCCTTCTAGCTTCCAAAATAACATTCAAAACTTGCTGTGGAAGTGGAGGCCCACTATGGTTCAAAACAGAATATGCCAGGCTGTTAGGTGCAGAGAGTGAAGCTTGACATTGAGCAAATGACTGTCCTCCTGAGACAACAGGTGTGGAATCGTAGGCAAAGGCCATGGAGGCTTCCGTACCAGGCTCCTCAGTAATGGGTACCAATGCTGTTGAGGCCAATCTGGAGCTATCAAAATCATCCTTGGCTTGTCTTGTCTGGCCTTTAGTAGTACCTTTGGGAGAAGAGGCAGAGGCGGAAAGGCATACACATGAAGATTGCTCCAATTGAAAGAAAGAGCATCCACTCTCCAAGCTGTGTGATGAAACCTCTTTGTGCAAAACTTTGGCAGCTGGTGGTTTAGTGGGGAAGCGAACAGATCTATGTCTGGAGTTCCCCATGACACTGTCAATTTCTGAAATACATGAGGATCCAATTTCCACTCGTGGGGATCCATAATTTGTCTGCTCAACACATCTGCTAAGGAGTTCTGTGCTCCCGGCAGAAACCTTGCCTGAAGATTTAGCTGTAAACTGAGAGCAGTCTCCCACAAAATCATCGCTTGCCTGCATAGAGGATAAGAATGTGTTCCTCCTTGCTTGTTGATGTACCACATGACAGTTGTGTTGTCTGTTAGAATCAACACCTGCCCTGGAAGAAGTAAATCCTTGAAAGCTATTAATGCAAACTGGACTGCTAATATCTCTTTCAAGTTGATATGTAGATGTTGTAGTCTGGCAGGCCACTTGTCTTGTACCCACTTTCCATTCAGATGAGCTCCCCAAGCTTTGTCTGAGGCATCTGTCGTTAGAATCTGACTCGCCTCTGGCCGGGTCACAGAGAGTCCCTTGTTTAGGTGACATTCCTGAGCCCACCACAAAATTCCTTTTGAATGCAAGGTATTATTGGAATGACAGTGTCCAAATCCTGGCAGTGCTGTGTCCATACATTTTTGAGATACCATTGTAGCTTCCTCATATGCAGTTTGGCATTGGGAAGCACCAGAATACAAGATGCCATGAACCCTAAGGCTTGAAGGACTGTCCTTGCAGTCAGCCCGGACTGATGAGACAACTGATGAAAGTAAAGGGAAAGATTCTTTTGTTTGTCCGGGGTCAAAAGGGCCATCTGGGATGCTGTATTCAGTCTCACACCCAGAAAGCACATGTCTTGAGAGGGTACTAGACTGGACTTTATTTCGTTCACAGAATACCCCAGGCATCTTAGCACTGCTACCACATAATCCAAATGATGAAGAAGCTCGTCCCTTCCTTGAGCCAGAATCAGGCAATCGTCCAAATAGGGATAAATCTGTATTCCTTTTAACCTGAGGAAAGCTATCACTGGAGCCAGAACCTTCGTGAACACTCTGGGCAGTAGATAAGCCAAAGGGCAATGCAGAGAACTGATAATGAGAAGTCCCAGCTCAAACGCAGATACTTCCTGCAACTCAGTCTGATAGGAACATGAAGATAAGCCTCCTTGAGATCTAAAGTTACCATCCAATGATCTTTGCCCAACAGAGGTAAAAGCTGCTGTAACGTCAACATTTTGAACTTGGGAATGTCCAGATAAGTGTTGAGGATAGATAAGTCCAAAATTGGTCTCCACGTGTTCCCTTCCTTTGGTACTAGGAACAGGCGGGAATAAAATCCTAGGCCCACTTCTGGCATAGGGACCGGCTGAATGGCCCCTATTTGGAGTAACAGAGAAATTTGCTTGTGAGCCTCTATTCTTTGTGGAGGAGGAACGTCTGGCATGCCTTTGAAAGGAGGCAAGGTATGGAAATAAAACCTGTAACCGTGGTGTATGATATCCAATACCCATCTGTCTTGGGTAATTAAACTCCAATTTTCTTTGAAAAGTGCCAACCTTCCTCCCAAAGGTGCTGCCAGACGAGAAGGCTCTGGCAGCTGAAAAGGTAGGTCATTGGGTCTGTTTACGAAAGGACTGACCCCTGCCCTCACCTGAAGACTGTGCAGGAGAACTCCCTGCTCTAGGCCTGAAAGAACCCTGAGCTCTGCCCCTACCACGTCTAGATCTACCCCTAGACTGGGAATCATAAGAAGGATACATCCACCCCTTAGTAGGCCAATTTCTACTAAACTTTGGAGGCTGAACCTGCAAAAAATCTTTAACAGTCTGCATAGACTTAGCCTTGTCTTCCATTTTCTTTAAAACTGTCTCAACAGGAGAACCAAACAACACATCAGATTGTAAAGGAGCATCTAAAATCCTTGTTTTAACATGGTCAGATAAATTCTGATCCCTCAAGCCAGGCGTGCCTGCGAAGAACTGACCCAGTGGCAGCCACCCTAGACGAGGCCTGTACAGCATCAAAACCACATTGCAAAGAATGCTTACCCACCTGTTCAGAAACATGTACTAAATCTTGCAACTCTTTACAATCAATACCTTCCGCCAGAGCATCAACCTTAGACTTCAATTGTGAAAGGAGATAGTTTTGGTATTTTAACATGTGAAACTGGCAATTCAAAGCCCTCATAGCTAGAGTGGAAGAAGTATAAACTTTCTTTCCCCATCTATCCAAAGCCTTGGCCTCTTTGTCTGAAGGAACTTGACAACAGAAGCCTTAACACCTTTAGGCCCCTGACTAACAGTTTCTGGGTCTGCCCTAGGACTCTTAAAAAGATACTTATGAGCTTCAGGCACCCTGTAATATCTATCAGGTTTAACAGGAGCAGGAGGCAAAGAATCAGGATTAAGAGAAGCCTCTGCAAAAACATCTTCCACCACATCTAAAACAGGAGGTATAGCCAAAGGCCTATGCTGGGGTAAAAACAAAAATTCCCTAAGCCTTTTCCTGGAATCAGAGAAGTCCTGACCTTCCCACTTAAAATGCTCCCTCATAGAATGAAGAGTTTCTGAAAAAGAAAAATCCTCAGGAGGAGAAGCAGAAGGAGTAGAATCATCCACATCAGAGTCAGAATAATGAGAATACTCCTGCAAGTCTTCAGTCAAGACTCTGAAACATCCGAAGCCTGCTCAAAACTCCTGGCTCAGGCTCCACCCTAGGTCTCTTATCAGGAGGGGGCAAAGAACCCCTAATCAAAGTAATCAAATCTTCTGCCATTTTAAGCATATGCTTCTTGGGCACAGTTCCAGAAGAACTAGGGTGACACCAACTGAAGCTAAACCTGGCCTGCCTCTGGGAGAAGCCTTGGCAACAGAAGGAGAGGGCCTAACCACCCTAGGAAGGGAGGGGAGTAAAGTAACCTGAGAAGCCCCTTCAGCCTGACCTGCCTCCTGAGAGGCCACATCCTGCAATAACAAAGTCTCTCCCTGGGAACCCAAAGAAATTTCCGGTGGAACCACCGGCTCCACCGACACCTCTAAAGAACCGGCGTCCGGTACAGACGGTTCTTCCAGCCTAGGCTTAACTGCTTTGTCCTTGTGCTTCTTCGAAGAAGCGGGCGTCGGAGCATCCGACGGCATTTTATAATTGCACCGCTTCCCAAAGACTAACCTGGCACAATCCAACCTTCTCTTTATAGTGCGTTTATTGAATCTAGCACAAGAGCGACAGCCAACAACGTCGTACTCAGGCCCTAAACAAGGAATACACAAAGTATGATAATCTGTATGCGGTATCTGTTTCCCACAAGAAATGCAATTATTCACTTTTTCTGACATCCGGTAAACCACTGAGGCAAGAAAAAACTAAAATATTCCCCAACGGGGTACTTAGCCAACTTTGACTTGGTCTGAAACTTCGAAAACGAAAAATCTCAGAACGCCAACCGGCACTTGCAATGCTGCTTCTGCATCGGACCATGCGGCAAAAAAGACTGAGGATATGACGTCGGTCATGCGCATTTGTACCCTGACGTCCTGATGTCAGTCAAATGCGCCTTGACCGACGTCAGCCTTATACTTTGATATTCGGGCCGACCGAGGACAGCGGACTACCCCAGGTGTAAGGACTGCAGCAATGTGAGATGAAGAACATCACCCTCAGAAGCCGGTGCCTGCTCAGAGGCTCCGGACCCATCTAAGGGAGAGACATCAGCAGGTTCAATACTCTGAGACTCTCGCGGCATACCAGACTCCGAATGTGTCTCGGTAGAGGCCTGCGACTCAAAAGTAGCGGGTATCAGGGGCTGCGAAAGCGCCTCACTGAGTACTGGCGACTGGCTTAGGAAAAGCTTCTTCATCGGTTTTGGACCTCGACGGTCTGTCTCTCTCTCTTTTTCTTTGCGTTTTTTGTGAACTCCGGTAGTTGGATTGCTAACCGATGACATTTCAGGATAGTTAAATCTTGAACCAAAATATTTAGAAGCAAAAATATACCGACGCTTAATAGTGCGCTGGTTAAATTTAGCATAAAACCAACAGCAAGGCACGTTGTGATCAGGGCCTAGGCAAGGAATACAGTACAAATGAAAATCCTTATGAGGTATTTGCTTCCCACAAGTAATGCAATTATTAACTTTTACTGACATCGGTAAGGAGCAAGAAAAAGTTTCCGCAATGGGGTACTTAGCTTTAGTTTGAAGACTTCGGTTCTGAAACTCGAATACGAAAATTTCAGGAGTCGGCCGACTGGCACTTGCGAACTGCTTTTGCTTTGGGTGCCGCGCGGCAAGAAAGACTGAATAAAATGGCGTCGGCTGCATGTTTTATACCCCTGACGACCTGACATCATGGAAGAAGGGACAGCAACCGACACAGGACCCAAGACTTTGTTATTCAGGCCGACTGAGGGCAACCTGCCAGCAGATTACCCAAATGTAATGACTGCAACAGTGAAACACAAAGAATATCTGTACTCAGAGCCTTTGTTCAACACTATACTGTTTGCATACCCTCTCAAACATATAAATGAAGCTATCAAAATTATCCCCCTCTTTAAATTGCGGAAGAAATTTACTGACCTGTTGTGCTTCTGGGGTCCATTACTCTCTTCCCCATTACCTCCATGACTCTGGCGAAGAGTCAGCATTTCCCTCTCATGCCGCCTCTGATGCTCCATTTCTTCAGCTTCTATCTCCAAACGCCTGGCCTCCAACTCAAGTCTCCTTAGCTCCAGCTGGATTTTTAAGTCCACTGCAGAAAAGTTGAGCTGTCCATTCTCCGAGGATATCGTATCTCCACTGCCAGTCTGACTGTCCTCCTGGATGCTGTTTTCTGATGCAGCTGTAACCAAGGCTGCAATCAGGTCTGCCTTAGTCAGGTTTCCATGCACCAGTCCCCTAGCCTGGCACATCTCCACCAGCTATCTCCTTGTCAGCTTTCCATACTCTTCTGCTGACATGCTGCCTGCTCACCCTGACTAAGTTAACAAAAGAAATAAAACAATTGTGATCTGAACTCTGAGTATTCACTGTGTGGCTGATTTAGAGTACAAAACACCTTCAAAGATCATAAGCTACAGGATTCACTCTACCCACACCACTACAAGCCAATTAGTATTTGCCAACTAATTAATATGTGATGTGGATATCCCAACCACTGCAAACCACAATGTAACACCCGTGCCCTGGCCCAACAATCAAGGAGCCTCAATCCTCACCACTAACACCAGAGAAGGCGTCTCATATGAGAGGAAAGGATAGCAAATACACACAGTAAAGTGCAATTTCCCTTAAGATCACACAGAGATCACAGTCAGTCCGGGGCTGGTCGTTCCCTTGCTCCCCAGGTCCCCAAATAGGACTCCCCACTGGCACAGCTATAGGGTCCAGATCTCAGCCTAGCTGGCAAGCTAAAACCTCCAGTACCCTCTCTGTCCAACCAGTGCTTCGTGTCCCTGCCCAAGTAGCTGACACACACACACACACACACACACTTAGAGATAAGTATTTATACAACTTCACAGACACTCTTGGGAAAGGCTGACAGAGATTCTCCAGCTGTGCCCCTATGTCCAGACTATACGGTAGTAATTCCTGCCACCACCAGCTAATAATTATCAGCTACCAAAAGGCCCTTAAAAGGGTGTCCAATTATTATTGTGCAATATTATTATCCAATAGTAGTGTAACTTAAGCAATCAAGGCTTATTTGAAAGGGCTTATTACAGAATCACTTATAAGTATGTGTACGCTAGAGCTTAATTTATCTCTACATAAACCAGCCACAGTTGAAAAGGGTTTAAAAATACTTAGTAATAAATACTAAAAACACAAGACAATAATACTACACCACAGTGCTATTCAAGAGTTCAGAGATCACACAGAAAAGTACAGTTTTGTACCTACCATAAATGTAGATGTTCGAGTGTATATACTGCTGCAGTCATCACACTTGGGGTTATCCTGCCGTCTGGTGGTCCCACAGTTGGCCGAATCCCAAAGTCTTGGTCCGGCGTCAGTTGTCGTCGCTTCTTCCCTGACGTCAGTGCGACAGGGGGATAAAAGAGGCAGCCAACGCCATTTTCTTCAGTTTTTCTTGCCCCAGATGTCAGGTGCCCCCAACTAGGAAGGCAATACAAATAACTATGCAAAAATACCTTAGTAGATAAACAATACTACTAGCTGTTAGCAAATACACCATATAGGCATGCATCCAATAGATTGATGTACATGGAGTTACAACTAACACCCTGGTATGTAGAGGGGATAGTGGAAGGGTAACCTGGACTGCAGCAGTATATACACTCGAACATCTACATTTATGGTAGGTACAAAACTGTACTATGTTCATTGTGTTATACTGCTGCAGTCATCACACTTGGGTTGAATCCCAAAGCAATGGATGGGTGGCTGGTACTAAACTGGGTTAGGTGAAGCTAGGATGCCCTGAAGAACTGCAGTGGCAAAATCAGCTCTGTTTTTTGAGTATAATGGAAGGTGGTAGTGCTTGGTAAAGGTGTGCACTGAACTCCAAGTAGCTGCCTCCAGAATGTCCTTGGTTGGAACCCCCCTGAGAAAGGCTGCTGAGGTTGCTGTAGCCCTGGTAGAATGGGTCCTAATATTAAAAGGCACTGCTTTCCCATGGTGCGAGTAGCAAAAGCGGATTCAATGTGCTATCCATTTGGAGATGGTCTGTTTTGAAATAGTCTTTCCTTGTGAACCTGCAGCATAGGATACAAAGAGTTGGTCAGTTTTTCTGAAGGTCTTTGTCTTATCCAAATAGTAACATAGCTTTCTGTGAATGTCCAAAGAGTGAAGGAGTCTTTCTCCTTTATTCTGGGGGTTTGGATAAAAGGTGGGTAAATAAATGGTCTGATTCAAAGCCACACTGGATACTACCTTTGGCATAAAGGTAGGGTTAGTTTGTAAAGAGACTCTGTCCTGATGGAAAATGATGAAAGGTTCCACTGCCATAAGTGCCTGCAGTTCTGAGACCCTGCGTGCTGAGGTGATAGCCAACAACAGAGCTGTTTTCCATGACAAGTATTGCAGTACTGCTGAGAAGGCTGGTTCGAAAGGAGGCAGTGTTAGTTTTTCTAAAACGAAGTTGAGGTACCAAGCTGGAGTTGGGGGTTTTCGGGGGGGGGGGTCTTATATTCTTAGCCCCTCTGAGAAACTGCCTTAGTAAAGGGTGTGAGAATATGGGAGGATCCGTATTATATTGAGCTGAAATGGCTGAAGCATGGATCTTAATGGATGAGAAAGAAAGGCCTTTGTGTGTAGCATCTCAGTTAAGTATTGCAGTATTTGAGGAATGTTTGGTATCCAAGGATTTTGGCCTTTAGCCTGGTTCCATGCACAAAATCTTTTCCATTTGTCTGAGTAAATTTTTCTGGTGCTGGGCCTCCTGGCCTCCAAAATGATATTCAGGACGTCCTTTGAGAGAAGTGTTGATTGATAATTCAAGGTATTCTCCATGCAGCTAAATTTAAAGTCCTGAGCTGACTGTGAAGGATCTGAGAGTTTTGCTGAGTCAACAGAAGTGGGAATTGAGGTAAGATCCATGGAGGGCTGTGAGTCAAGGTCCTTAGTAATGGGTACCAGTGCTGACGTGGCCAGTCCGGAGCAATGAGGATCATTTCAGGTCTCTCTGATCTGACTTTCAGCAATACCTTGGTCAAGAGAGGTAGTGGTGGGAAGGTATAGACTGTCAATGCTGTCCAACTGAATGATAGGGCATCCACTTTCCAGGCTAGGGAATGATAAGTCCTTGTGCAAAATTTCTGTAGTTGGTAATTATTGGGGGAGGCAAATAGATCTATGTCTGGGCGTCCCCACCTTTGAGTTATCATTGAAAATACTTGTGGGTGTAGTCTCCACTCGTGAGGATCTGCCAAATTTCTGCTTAATTCGTTTGCCAATATATTTTCCTTTCCTGGCAGGAATTGTGCTTGCAGTTGTACTTGGAAAGTCAATGCTGTGTTCCACAAGGTCATTGCCTGTCTGCATAAAGGGTAGCAGTGTGTTCCTCCCTGTTTGTTTATGTACCACATAACTGTGGTGTTGTCTGTCCTTATTAGTAGTTGTCCTGGATGCAAGAGGTCCTTGAAGGCTGTCAGTGCATTTTGCACAGCTAGCATCTCCTTTTGGTTGATGTGTAGATGCATTTGTTTTGCGGACCATTTGCCCTGTATGCACTGTCCTGCCATGTGTGCTCCCCAGGCGTAGTCTGAAGAATCTGTTGTCATAGTTTGGTTTGCTGGAGGTAAGACAAAAGGAAGACCCTTGTTTATTTGACATGCTTGAGCCCACCATAGGAACTCTTTTTGAAGGCAGGGAATGAGAGGTATACTTGCTTCGAGGCTGTGCCTGTGTTGAGTCCATACACTTTTCAGGTACCATTGTAATTTCCTCATATGCAGCTTTGCATGTGGAATTAGTTGAATGCAGGATGCCATGAACCCCAATGTCTGCAGGATTTTCCTTGCAGTGAGCTGGGTAAAAGTTGCCATCTTTTTGAAGTATTGAGTCAGTTGTTTTTGTTTGTCTGGCGTGAGATAAGCCATCTGGGCCGTTGTATTTAAGCTGGCACCCAGGAATATTATGTGTTGTGAGGGTATTAGCTTTGACTTCTTTTTGTTTACTGTGTACCTAGGCAACTTAACAGCTTTGTTACAAATGCCAGATGCTGTAATAGAATGGCTTTGCTGTCCGCTTGGATCAGGCAGTCGTCCAGATATGGATAAATTTGTATTTCTCGTTGTCTGCAGTATGCAATTACTGATGCCAGGCATTTCGTAAATACTCTGGGCGCAGTAGATAAGCCAAAGGGCAATGCAGAGAATTGATAATGCGTTGTACCTGCCAAAAATCTGAGGTATCTTCTGCAATCTTGTCTGATAGGGACATGCAGGTATGCCTCTTTGAGGTCCAACGTTACCAGCCAAGACTCCTTGCCCAGCATGGGAAGAAGCTGCTGTAGTGTGAGCATTTTGAATTTGGGTACCTCCAGGTAAGTGTTTAGAATTGAGAGGTCTAAAATGGGTCTCCAGGCTTTGTCCTTTCTTGGTACTAGAAATAGTCTTGAGTAAAAACCTTGACCTTGCTCCTTTGTAGGTACCTTTTGAATTGCTTTCATATCCATGAGAGCTGAAATTTGCATTTGTGCCTCTGCCCATTGGTTTGGAGGCAGATTTGGCATGCCTCTCATCCGTGGTAAAGTGTGAAAATGAAATCTGTAGCCTCGGGTAATAATATCCAGAACCCATTTGTCCTTTGTTATGATGCGCCAATTTTGTGGAAATAGAGCCAGTTTTCCTCCCAAAGGTGCTGCCAGGGCAATTTTGCTTGGCAAGCGAAGAGGTAAGTCATTGTGTTTGTTTCCTGAAGGGTTGAGATCTTTCGTCTCCACCTCTTTGAGTTGTTGTATGCCATTGTCTAGGCCTGAAAGAACCTTGTGGCTGGCGTCTGTACCTACCCCTTTGGGATCTGTCTGATGCAGGAAAGGACCAGTTTTTTTATGGCCAGTTTCTGCTGAAACGAGGAGGTTGTACCTGTAAAAAATCTTGTCTGCATAGATTTTGCCTTTTCTTCCATTTTCTTTAAAACTTCCTCTGCTTTGACACCAAATAAGACATCTTTCTGCAATGGAGCATCCAATAACTTTACTTTGACATGTTCTGGTAAGGCTTGCTCTTTTAGCCAAGCATGTCTACGTATTACAGATCCTGTGACAGCTGCTCTACATGAGGCTTCCAATGAATCAAAACCACACTGTAAGGTATGCTTTCCCACCTGTTCTGCTGCATGCAGCAAATCCTGCATCTCTTTCAAATCAGGTTGATCTGTCTGAGGGATGATTTTCTGCTTTAACTGTGTAATCAAGTACTGCTGGTATTTTAGCATGTGGAATTGGCAGTTTAAGGCCCTCATGGCCAAAGTGGCAGACGTATACACTTTCTTCTCCCATCTTTCTAATGCTCTGGAATCTCTTTCAGAAGGTAGTGGATTCTTAGCAGTAGAGGCCTTAACCCCTTTGGGACCCTGGGAAATGGTTTTGGGGTCTGCAACAGGGCTTTTATATAGAAACTTATGAGAATCAGGAACTCGGGGTATCTGTCTGGTTTAGCTGGTGCAGGAGGTAAGGAATCTGGGTTTAGACTAGATTTGGTGTAAACATCATCCAAAATGTCTAAAACTGGAGGAATTGCAAGGGGTCTATGCTGTGGGAGAAGAAGAAACTCACAGAATATTTTCTTAGAGTCAGAGTAATCTTGGCCTTCCCAGTGGAAGTGTTCCCTCATGGTGTGTAAAGTTTCCCCAAATGAGTAGTCTTCAGGGGGGGAGACAGAGGGAATGGGCTCTTCAGCATCTGAATCTTCATAAGGAAGGAAGGAATAATCCTGGTCCTCAGAGTTAGCTGAGGAAATGGATGCTTGGTCAGAGGAAGGATAATCTTCCTCCAGTTTAGGCCTTTTGTCAGGAGAGGGTTGTGAACCCTTGATAAGGGTAATTAAATCCTCAGCCATCTTAAGCATCTGTTTTTTAGGCATAGGGGCCTGTGGGGGGGACTGTGGACCCGGTTTCCTAACTTTTAAGGGGGCTTTAAGTTTAGCATAAGACTTAACAGAGATAGTTGTCGGTTTGAAGACACCTTCAGAAACCGAAGGCCTGTCCAAAATCTCCAGATCACAGTCAGGGTTGGTGTCCGAGGGGTGAGATGGAACCGGCTCCTGAGGCCCAGCTGATTCGGTCTGGGAGGCCGTTAGAATTTCTAAATCTGCGGTAGTCAAGGGCTGCGTAGGTGCCTCGCTGAAAACCGGAGAACCGGCGGCAGGCCTTGCTGAGGCCTCGGTATCTGGTCTTGGTTGCCTGTCCTTATCCTTGCGTTTTTTAATCATTGCTGATGTCGGTTGCTCCGACGACATGCTATAATTAAATTTTCTGCCAAAATAATGTTGGGCGAAATCTGCCCGACGCTTGATTGTATGTTTGTTGAACCTAGCACAAAACCGACAACCAGAGACGTCGTGTTCTGGGCCTAGGCAAGGAATACAATAAGAATGAAAATCCTTATGAGGTATTTGCTTCCCACAAGAAATGCAATTATTAACTTTGTCTGACATCGGTCTGAGGCAAGAAAGGTTTCCCCAACGGGGTACTTAGCTTTAGAGAAGACATCAGGCTGAAATTTGATTCGAAAATCTCAGGAGCTAGCCGACCGGCACTTGCGAACTGCTTCTGCTTCGGGCACCGCGCGGCAAGAAAGATCAACGAAAATGGCGTCGGCTGCCTCTTTTATCCCCCTGTCGCACTGACGTCAGGGAAGAAGCGACAACAACCGACGCCGGACCAAGACTTTGGGATTCGGCCGACTGCGGGACCGCCTGATGGCAGGATAACCCCAAGTGTGATGACTGCAGCAGTATAACACGATGAACATCTTAAAATAATTCAGTAGTACAATTCTGACATAACAGAAAAAACACTTAGTCTAATCTTTACAGTCCTAGCTATTTCTACAAGAAAACACACTTCTAAGATAACTTACTTAAGACAACAGCCAGTGCTGAGTTAGATGTCCAAGATCAAAATGCTTACTAATCTCTGGTTCTCACTGTTTAAATTGAAACTCCAGTTCTGATAAACATTACAACATCTTTTTAACCCTTCCCGGAGTTCCTAGGCTACACATTAACTGCATTTACATTCTTTTACACTTAGAACAATAAAGGACATTTCACATGTAAATTCTGGTCATTAACTTTAGCCTTAAAACAATAGGCAGGAAGCCTTTATTTAGCCGGACTGGAGCCGACTTGTAAAACATCAAAGGCAGTGATGAAATAATTTTAATTTCAAAGGACCAACAAAAATGCTTGACTTAGCTTTCTTTACAGCAGATGGCAACGTTGCCACATTGTTTTAAGTTCAACATTCACACTACTTACAAATAATAGAATTACGTATCAAATTCTATTTGGCTAGCCTGGCAGCCTTCACCCATCTCTATCCAATCTTCACAATGTACATTGACACTACTTGTTTCTTAGGTACCACGGGAGTTTTCTCATGTGCAGGAAAGATAGGAGCACAATTATGATACAAAATGACATGAAATCTAGCAACCGAACAAATTCCCTGGCCGTGATTTCTTTCTTCTACAGAAACCTTCTGAAGTACAGTACTAGATTGGGTCACCTTGTCTTGTGGAAGGAAAAATCTTGCTCAAGGTTATGTCCAAATATGCCCCCAAGACAACTAGCTTCTTTTGGGTGTTCAGGCAAGACTTTTCCCTTGTTGGCTGGGAACCCCAGGTTCCTGAAGCCGTGACAATACCCTACTGATATTTTGCCAGGATCAGGAGGTCATCCAGGAGTGAGTAAATCTGGAAACATACTGTCCTGCAGTAGGCCATCACTGCAGCCAGCATTTTGTAAATACTTTGTGTGCAGTAGACAAACCAAAAGATAAGGATGAGAACTGGAAATAACTCCCCTTGCTACACATGAGAGTAATTTCTGTGCTTCCCAGCAATGGAGATATGAAGGTAGGCATCTTTCAAATATAGTGTGACCATTAGTGCACTGATGAAAGGAAAGAGAAATAAAAGGCTTTAGGATTTAAGGTTTTGAATTTTTGAATCCTGAGTCACTTGCTTAGATTTACAGGTTTAGGATGGGTCTCTGAACACTCTTTCCTTAGGAACAGGAACAGTCTTGGAAGAATAAAAAAAAAAAAACTTGCCCTTTGTCCCCTACAGGAACCCTTTCTATGACCTTAGACTCTAATAATGCTTGAATAACTGCAGGTATGATGGCCAGCTGATCCTTGGACACTGGTGGAATGCCTCTGAATTTTGAAAAGGTCCTGAAACTGCAATATGTAACCTCTAAAGTGATATTTAAAACCCACCAGTCCTGAGTAATTCCTTCCCAATTTCTTATGGAGGACAAATACACTCCAACTTTTTTCTGGGGTGGGATGGGGGAATGTTTTGATGTGGGCTTAAGGAAAATGTGGGTGTGTGCATCTCAGCTGAGTCACGGCAGATCCCTCACAGAATCTCTGCTATGGTGGCCCCCTCAAACTTGTCTTTCCTATATTTTCCCTTCCTCATTTTGCCAGGCCTACCATTCCCCATTTTAGGGTAAGAAAGACTCTTTTTCTGCTAGGAAATTCCTGCTGTATCTACACATATGGGCCTAATGGAGTTACCTTATAAACTGGAAATTCTTCCCTTTTTCCTCCAGATTTTTGTGAAGTTCCTGAGTGAAGGGTCCCAAAAAGGAAGTCCTTAATCAGTGCTGTATTTAAAAGCTTTGTTCTTTACATTCTCTGGCAGAGATATTGTCTTCAAACATGCATGCCTCTGTATCACAGACCCTGTAATTGCTGTCCTAAATAATGTGTCCACAGCATCACAGACACATACACCTTTCAGTGCCTGGCAACCTGAAAAGAGAAGTCACATAAAACAAGCATCTCTTGCTTCAGACCCCTGTCTAAAAATCCCTATGCATCTTCTCCAGCACAGAGTTCTGGTAGGAAAGTATTTGGGACTGGCACTTCAAAAGGAGCAGAAATATCAGATTCCTGATCAGAAGAATCAGAAAGAAATTCAGTTCTATGTCTCTTAGAGGGGGAAGGCTGGCTTCCCCTAATTAAGATAATAAGGTCTTCAGCCATTCTAAGCATTTGTTTTTGAGGCATATGGGCCTGAGCCTGCGGTTTGGTCGTCGGTTTTTTAGGTGTAGTACGAGTTTTTGGCCTGGATGAAAACAATGCCGTAGGTTTAATATGAATGTCTGTAGGCCTGAATACACTCTCAGAAGCCGGTGCCTGCACAGCGGCTCCGGACCCATCCAAGGTAGAGACATCCGCAGGTTCCATAGTCAAAGAAACATCTCGCTGCATACCAGACTCTGAATGGGTCTCAGTAGAGTCCTGTGAATCTGAAGTAGCTGGTATCAGGGGCTACAAAAGTGCCTCACTGAGTATCGGTGGACTGGTGACTAGCTTAACAGAAGCGTCGGCAGTTTTGGACCTATGCGGTCTGTCTCTGTCTTTATCCTTACATTTTTTCGGATGATCGGTAGTTGGATGGCTTAACGAAGCCATTTTGGAGTACACAGAGTATGAAAGTAACTGACTGCAAAAATAGTCTGACGATGAATAGTTCGGGTGTTGAACAAGGCACAACACCGACAGTGAGGGACGTCGTGGTCTGGGCCTAAACAGGGGATGCAGTAAGAATGAAAATCTGTATGAGGTATTTACTTTCCACAGGTAAGACAATTGTTAACTTTTACTGACATCGGTTAGAGCAAGAAAAAGGATCCCCAACGGGGTACTTACCTTTTTTTGAAGACTTCAGGTCTGAAACTCAAAAACGAAAATTTCAGGAGTTGGCCGACCGGCAATTGCGAACTGCTTCTGCTTGGGGCACCGCACGGCAAGAAAGACTGATGTAATGGCATCGGCTGCATATTTTTAACCCCTGACGACCTGACGTCATGGGAAGAAGAGACAGCATCCGACGCAGAAATCCGAAGACTCTGGTATTCAGGCCAGCTGAGGGCTACCTGCAGGCAGATAACCCAAATGTGATGACTGCAACAGTGAAACACGAAGAACATCTTTACCAAACAAGACCAATAACCAACAAAAAGATAATGTTAGAATCAGGTGGTCACCAGCCAAATGATGTCAAGCAACAACATTTTATTAAATGCTTTTGTCTTATTATTAGGACTTCGTCAGAATAATATAATATAATATTATATATATATATATATATATATATATATATATATATATACATATAAAATAATAATAATAATAATATAATAATTTCACTCTAGCCTTCACAGTTCTATATAAAGAAATAATGCATGGAAGACCCGCCTACATATCCTAACTCATTAATTATCCAATAAATACTTAAAGAAACCTACCTATGTTATACATGTTAAAAATGTATTGCAGAAACATTCTATCTGCTGTGGACAGTTTGACAAGTTTCAGTTTGGTATACTAGAAAAGACTATTTCCAACCCTAGAGGAGGTGAATGGCAAAGAAAATTAGAACATAAAGAATTTTTGTGGCAACTTAGTTTAAATGCTACCACCACCCCTGGCCTGAATGACTTTTTATCCAGTCATCCACTGTTGAAACATAATGCTCTGAAACTGCAATTTAATGTCTATTAGTACGACGTTTTAAATATTATTAAGATATGTAAGGGATTGTTCTTTTTGTTTTAAAATGTAAAGCTTTATATACAACATGTCAAATGTTATTTTTTTATATATACTTTTTATTTTGCATATTTCATGTGGAACATAGGTAGTTGTACCTTTTATACTGCCAACTTTCTTATGCCTTGGCAGGACAGGGTTGGTTAAAGCCCTAGAAAAAGGGTAAAGGTCTGCATCAGGCTGGTCATGGGCTACTTGTAATGTAGAATATCTGAAATGTGATGACTGCAAATCACAGTTGTATAAACAAACTTACCATAACAGATGACGCTACAATGATCACTGCTGAAGTAGATTAAGCTATATGGGTTATATTCTGCTGAGGATATAACAGCCAGTCAGTTTCTAAAACTTTCAGGGCACATTTCACGTAACCAAACCATTAGTCAGCTCCAGATGGGCTGACTAAGAGTCAGGTTCGGATGCCAAACCCTTCAGAACTTTTATGCCAACAAAGAGAATGAGGCTAAAGCCCTATGATGACAATGCTAGGAATCTAACAATAAAAGTCCACAACCTGGCATTACAAAAAAAAAGGGGGGGGGTGGAGGGAGCAGCTACTGCAGCAGTGATCATCTGACGAACAACTACTATGGTAAGTTTACTTAAAACAACTGTACTGTGTTCTTCAAAAGGACTACTGCTGTAGCAGCCTAAACTATATGGAAAGATTACCATAGCTTAACATGACTGGATGACTGGGCGGAGGAAATACGAGGGTCCAGGAGCTCCAGGAGAATAGTGCTCGCAAAGCCTGTCCTAGACCTGGAGAAGGAATCAAGCTTATATAGTGCTTTGTGAAAGTGTGCACAGAGGACCAAGGTGCTACTTCTAGAATAGAATCCTTTCTCAACGGCCACAGATGAGCAGTGAGTGTTTTCATCCTCTCTAGAACTGTTCTGTTGTAGTGGGTAAAACAAAAATTAATAGCATAAGACAACTAATTTGAAACGGTCTGTTTTGACACAGGTTGTCTTTTTTCTTGTCATCACTAGAAACTAACAACTAATCAGAGTCCCTGAAAATTTTTTTCTGTTAAGATAATACCAGAGTTGTCTGTGGACAGTCAAGATACAGGGTATCCCTTGTTCCTTGTTTTAGTTCTAGAAAGAAGGACGACAGGGAGATGGATAGCCTTGAATGAGTGTCGGTTCTTTTCCATTTACTAATGCATGATCTTCTAGTAGTAGGCTTTCTTGCCTCAATTAATACATGCTGCATGTCCTCAGGAAAAAAAAAATAAAGAGCCTAAAAGGAATAAAAAATTCTATCAAGCAGGCAGTCATTTGTAGTTGACTGGGATCAGGTCTGTTAGGAAGCTTGTGGTAATTGTCCCTGGCCACTTCCAAAAGGAGAAAGTACTGTTGTGTACACTTACCATAAATGTAGATGTTCGAGTGTATTCACTGTTGCAGTCATCACACTTGGGTTATCTGCCTGCAGGTAGCCCTCAGTCATCCCGAATACCAGAGACTTAGTATTTCTGCGTCGGATGCTGTCGCTCCAGGACTAACGCCAGGTTGTCAGTGGTATAAAAACAGGCAGCCAACGCCATTACATCAGTTTTTCTTGCCCCAAATGTCAGGAGCCCCCCAAACAGGGAGCTAGGTTATGGTGGGGAACACACCACCAGTAAAAAGTAAATACCAATACCCCAGAAGGGGTTAGTAATAGCCATAGATAGGAGAGAGAGAGAGAGAGAGAGAGAAAACCAGGGTGCTGAGGAAGAGGAAGGGAAACCAGGACTGCAGCAGTGAGTACAGTTGAATATCTACATTTATGATAAGTGTACATAAAGTACAGTTGTGTACACTTACCATAAATGTAGATGTTTGAGTGTATTACCTGTTGCAGTCATCACACTTCAGTTATCTGCCTGCAGGGAGCCCTCAGTCGGCCTGAATACCACAGTCTTAGTATTTTTGAGTCGGATGCTGTCGCTTCTTCCATGACGTCAGGTCGTCAGGGGTATAAAAACAGGCAACAGACGCCATTACATCAGTTTTTCTTGCCCCAAATGTCAGGAGCCCTCAAATAGGGAGCTAGTATATGGTGTGGAAACCACCACCAGTAAAAAGTAAATACCAATACCATTAGGAAAAGCCATAGAGAGGAGAGATAGAAAGATAGAGAAAACCAGGGGGTAGGAAGGAGGGAAACCAGAACTGCAACAGTGAATACACTCGAACATCTACATTTATGATAAGTATACACAACTGTACTATGTTCTTCGTGTTTCACTGTTGCAGTCATCAAACTTGTGTTGATTCCCAAAGTTGAGGAAGAGTGGAGGCAGTCAAGAAGAGTTGGGGCTGGCTAGTAAGCCCTGCAAGACTGCTGTAGCAAATCCTGCCTGGATTTGGAAAAAAATAGGTAAGTGGTAATGCTTGAAGGTGTGTACAGAACTCCAGGTTGCAGCTTCCAGAATGTCCCTGGTAGGGCCTCCCCTGAGAAATGCTGTAGAGGTAGAAGTAACCCTAGTGGAATGTGTTCTGACCCCCCACCCCCCCGAGGGGTTGGTTTTCCATGGTGCTTGTAGCAGAAATGAATGCAGTGTGCTATCCATTTGGAAATGGTTTGTTTAGAAATGGCCTTGCCCTCTGCCCCTCTTGCAAAGCTGACTAGCAGCTGGTCAGATTTTCTAAAAGGCTTAGTCCTATCAAGAGAGAACCTGAGCTGTCTGTGCGCGTCCAAAGAGTGCAGGATCCTTTCCCCTTTATTCTGAGGGTTAGGGAAGAAGATTGGCAAATGGATGGATTGATTTAGGGCCACACTGGACACCACCTTGGGCATAAAGGACGGGTTAGTCCTGAGGGAAACCCTGTCAGCATGGAAGATAATAAAGGGTTCCATCGCCATCAGTGCCTATAGCTCAGACACTCTTAGCTGAAGTGATGGCTAGAAGCAAGGCTGTTTTCCAAGAGAGGAATTTTAACTCTGCTGAGGCAACAGGTTCAAAAGGGGAAGCGTGAGCTTTTCCAGTACAAAATTAAGGTCCCAAGCAGGAGTGGGTGCTCTCCCTGCGGGCCTTAAGTTGTTGGCCCCTCTCAGGAACTGTTTGATGAGAGGGTGAGAAAATAGAGGTGGCTCAGTATTGTAATGAGCTGAAATGGCAGAGGCATGAATCTTAATGGAGGAGAAGGATAGGCCTCTGTGGAGTAGCTCTGCTAGGTAATCCAGGATTAGAGGTAAGAAGGGCACTGCTGTGTCCTTTCCTTTAGACTGAATCCAAGAACAATATCTTTTCCATTTTTCTGCATAAGATTTCCTAGTACTAGGCCTTCTTGCTTCAAAAAAGATGTCCAGCACCTGTTTACTTAGGGATGCTGGTGGAGTGTTCAAGGAATAAGCCAGGCTGCAAGATTTAGGGTTTGCAACTGTGGATGCAAAATCTGTCCCTCCTGCTGTGACAGCAGGGTAGGGGTCTGGTGTAGGTACCAGGGTGGCGCTGTTGTCAGGCTGCGCAGGAGTGGGTACCAGTGCTGGCATGGCCAGTCCGGGGCAATCAGAATTGTCCTTGGCCTGTCTTCTTTTATCTTGAGTAGTACTCTCGAGAGAAGGGGCAGACAGGAAAAGGCATAGATTGAGAGGTTTTCCCATTGAAAGGATAGGGCATCCACCTTCCAGGCTCTGTTGTGAAGGTTCCTGGTGCAGAATTTGCTTAACTGGTGGTTGTGGGGGGAGGCAGAGAGATCCACCTCTGGGGTCCCCCAGCTCTGGATTAGAAGGGTGAAGGTGCTGAGCTCCAATTTCCACTTGTGTGGGTCTAGGAGATTTCTGCTTAAGTCGTCTGCCAGTGAATTTTTGTTTGCCTGGCAGGAACTGAGCTTGTAGATGGACTTGGTTGCCCAAAACTGTGCTCCATAGAGTCATGGCTACCCTGCAGAGTGGGTAGGAATGGGTTACCCCCTGCTTGTTTATGTACCACATAACTGTGGTGTTGTCTAATTTATCAGCAGTTGTCCTGGAAGGATTAGGTATCTGAAAGCTGTCACAGCATGTTGTACAGCTAGCATCTCCTTTTGGTTGATGTGCAGGAGAATTTGGCTTGGGCTCCAGTGGCCTTGAGTGCATTTGCCAGCCATGTGGGCCCCCATGCATAGTCTGATGCATCTCTGTGGTCAGGGTTTGGGCGCATGGAGTAGAGTAAAATGCAGTCCCTTCTTGTGGTTGCATGCTTCTGCCCACCAAAGGAACTCTGCCCTCAGACAAGGTATGATAGGAATGACTGTTTCCAGTTCCTGAGAGTGTTGCACCAAAGACTTTTTAAGTACCACTGAAGTTTCCTCATATGCAGTCTCGCATATGGAATTAGCCGAATACATGAGGCCATGAACCCTAGGGCTTGCAATATTTTCCTTGCAGTTAGCTGGCTTCTGGTGGTCATTTGTTTGAAGTAGTCTGTCAGATAGACCTGTTTTTCTGAAATGAGAAATGCCATCTGGGAAGTTGTGTCCAAGCTTGCTCCCAGGAATACAATCTTATGACTGGGCACCAGTTGTGATTTATTTTCGTTGATGGTGTACCCCAATGAAGTGAGAAGTATTTTTACAAATGCCAGGTGCTGAAGCAGCAATTACTAACTGTCCAACCTGAATCAGTCAGTCGTCCAAGTACGGGTAAATTTGGATACTTTTCTCTGCCTGCAGTATGCAATGCCTGGAGCCAGACATTTTGTGAAAACCCTGGGCGCAGTAGATAAACCAAAGGGAAGTGCATAGAACTGATAATGCATAGATCCTGCCCTGAAACACAGATATTTCCTGCATGATTTCCTGATGGGGATGTGCAGATAAGCTTCTTTTAAGTATAGGGTGACTAACCAGGCATCCTTGGCTAGCACAGGGAGAAGCTGATGCAGGGTAAGCATCTTGAATTTTGGGACCACCAGGAAGGTGTTGAGAATGGAAAGATCCAGGATTGGGCACTAAGAGCCCTCTTTCCTGGGTACCAGGAACAGTTTGGAGTAGAAACCCTGACCCATTTGTTCTACTGGAACTGGCTGAATAGCTCTGATGTTGAGCAAGGAAAGAAGTTGGTTTTGAGCCTCTGCCCACTGGTTTGGAAGAAGGTCTGGAAGCCCGCTGGGGGTTGGCAGGGAATGGAAATAAAATTTGTACCCCTGGAATACAATGTTGAGGACCCATCGGTACTGAGTGATGGACATCCAGGTTTTTGCATGAAGGGCGAGTTTTCCTCCTAGGGGCAAAAGCAATTGGGCAGGGCTGGGAAGTAGAGTTGAGAAGTCATTATGAACTTTTTCCATAGGGAGGTGGCTTACCACTACCTGTTTTAGGGGTGAGGGCACTCCATTGCTTAGATCTCTGCATACCCTGAGACTGTAGTCTGGGTGGTCTGTTTCCCCTGGGTCTTGTTTGGGAAGGCCTGGAGGAGGCTGGAAAGGACCAGTGTTTTGAAGGGCAATGCCTACTGAATCGAGGTGGTTGCACTTGTAAGAATTCTTTAACAGTTTGCATAGATTTAGCTTTTTCTTCCATCTTTTTAAGAACAACTTCTGCTTTGGTGCCAAACAAAACATCCTTATTTAAAGGAGCATCTAGTAATTTGGATTTGACATGATCTGACAGGGTCTGCTCCTTCAGCCAAGCATGTCTTCTCAGTACAGAGCCAGTGACTGTAGCCCTGCAAGATGCTTCTAGGGTATCAAAGCCACACTGCAATGTATGCTTACTAACTTGGTTTGCAGAATGCATAAGCTCTTGCAAATCTTTATTTTCTGCACAGTCTGGAAATATTACCATTTTTTGTTTAATGAGTTCCATAATATGTTGCCGGTACTTCAGCATGTGAAACTGGCAATTCAATGCCCTGATAGCAAGAGTTGCAGAGGTATATGCCTTCTTATCCCATCTATCTAAAGCTCTGGATTCCCTGTCTGAAGGGGTAGGATTTTTGGCTGTAGTAGCCTTAATACCTTTAGGTCCCTGGGAAATGATCTCTGGATTAGCAGTAGGATTCTTGAAACGAAACTTGTGGGAATCAGGTACTCGGTAGCACCTGTCAGGTTTCCTAGGGGCCACAGGTAAGGTGTCTGGAGTAAGACTGGATTCCATGAAAACATCATCCACAACATCCAGGACAGGGGGAATAGCTAAAGGTCTGTGCTGAGGTAGCTCTAAAAATTTTCTCGAGTCTCTTTTTGGACTGAGGATAGTTTTGGCATTCCCAATGGAAATGCTCTCTTAAAGTATGCAAGGTTTCACCAAAAGAGAAATCCTCTGGAGGGGAGGCAGAGGGAATGGATTCCTCTGCATCTGAATCCTCATAGGCTAAGGGCATGTCCTGATAATCAGAAAGGTCACAGTCATCGGACTCCTGGTCTGTAGAATCTGAAGGCAACTGAATCTCTTTTAAAGTTTTTTTGTCTAGTCCTTCTAGCATGTCGAGGGATCAGTTGCTAGTGTCCTCTCCTGCTCAGCTGGTGAACCTGGGAATATTGAGGCAATGTTACAATTGCCTCATGTACACAGACAACCCTCTCCTCCTCCCACAAAACACAAATACATGCGAGAGATGCAACTATACAGCCAAACTGGAGGCTGAGCTCTCTCAACATAAGACAGGCAAGACCAGTCAGGAGGAGAAGGTTACCACACACACTATAGACCCAGTCTCACATAGTACCATCACAACCTCAAATCATACACAAACACACAAAGACATACTCGGAGGCTCTGATCAAAAATCTACCAAAACAGCAGAGGCCACCAAAGCAGACACCCAAACAACCACTACCTCAGAACACAACACCTGCAACACATAGACCTCACCGTCAGAGTGTCAAACAGTCACAGCCCTTAAGGCCAAACACAATGCCAGACACACTAGTCATTGGTGACTCCATAGTCAGACACACTGACGTCCCGCTCACCAGACTGAGTAAGGAGAAGGTCACAGTAAGCTGCCTGTCGGGCTAGAATCCGCCACATAACGCAAGCACTCAGGTCTCTCAACAGCAGGTACAAATACGACTCAGTCATTGTCCACGCTGGTGTAAACGACCTGAGACGTACCTCCTGGACTACATGAAAAGAGACATTGAGGAGCTCTCTGATTATGTAGCCCAGGCAGGTATGACCCTGACCTTGAGCAGTATCCTACCTTCACCAAGAATGATGCCACAATACAGAGATAAGATGATCAGCTTTAACAATTGGCTTAAACTCTGGTGTCATTCAAAGGGGATCCAATGTCTGTCTGCCTGGGATGACATGCTGGACAAGCCACGCTGCTTAAGGGACGGCTTGCACCTGTCACCCTGGGATTCGGATATTGGCAAAGGCTCTTGCCACCCCCATAGTGCCTTTTTAGGCAAGGCTCAAATTCTAAACCTACCACCCTAGAACACAAAAAGGAAAAAACTAAGGGTAATGCTGCTCAATGCCAGAAGTCTAAATCTCAAAATGCATGCACTCGAGGCCCTTCTCAGTATGGAGAACATCGATGTCTGTGCTGTGACAGAAACCTGGTTCAAGGCTCCTGAGAGCACCCCAGCACTATCAGGTTTTACCTCATATCATGCATTCCGCCCCAAAATCCGGACAATACCAAGAAAGGAGGGGGGGGGTATCCATATTCATCAAGGACACCCACACCTCAAGACTGGTGGCAATGCACGATGCATCGGAGACCATCCAGGTGCAATTAACCATTGGCAAGACTGCTCTGCAAATTGTAGCATGTTACAGGCCACCCTCACAAACTCAGGAACCTCACATGGCCTTCCTGAAAACACTAGAGCGGATAAATGTATCACCAAACACCATCATACTAGGTGACTTCAATTACCCTAATATAGACTGGGAACACTACTCAAGCCCAAACACCCTAGCCCAAAAGTTCCTGGAATTCATTAACTCAAATGCCATGGAACAACTAGTCACCATCCCCACAAGAGGAGAAAACATACTTGATCTCATCATCACGAACATGGGAGCACAATGTTCAACACCGGGAGTATAGCCGTCACTGGTGAGATCACATCACAAAGTAATCTCGCTGGAGGTCCTCATCCCACCCCACCTGAAATAAAAAGACCACAGTAAAGAACTTCTCAAGCCGACTTCACACTTCTAAAGACTAGTGTGGTCTCCTTTAAGGCCCCGAGCGCGGAAAACAGTACTCAAGCCGCTGAATCACTTACAAATGCCTTCTACCAGCACCTGCAGGACTGCATGGATAAGGCAATCCCAAGCAAAACAAAGACTCTTTGTACCAAAGGCAAGCGTCCAGTCTGGTGGACCCCAGCCATAAACAAACTCTACAACAAAAGGAGGAAGCTACTACAAGATAGAGCAAAATCCTTAAAAGGTAAGACACCCTTGATCACTAAGTAAAAAACTAAGAGCTCTCATAAAATCATCCAAAGCAAATTTTGAGAGAAAAATAGTTAAAGACTCAAAAGACGATCATAAGGCCTTCTTTAGCTATGTTAGAAACCTGGGAGGAAACTCCCAGATATGTTCAGAACTAGTTCAAAATGATGTGAAGATTACTGATCCTACAGACATTGCCAACATACTGGCTGACAGGTTCAGTGCAAACTTCTCCCCCCCTCCCCCCCAAAAGGAGAGATATCTACACCAAGCGATTGCAGCCCCCCAAACATCTCCAACGCCCAAGTGAGAACTGCTCTCTCCAAAGCAAAAAACACAGCATCCATGGGACCTGATGGTGTCCCGGCTGTGTGCTCCACGAACTCAACGAGGAATTAAACCCACAGCTAGGACAGCTGTTTAATCATAGTCTTACCTCTGGATCGTGCAGGAGTGGCACATTGCAACTGTGGTCCCACTTCACAAAGGCGGTGCCTCCACCGACCCTGGAAATTACCGGCCCATTAGCTTGACAAGCCTTATCTGTAAAGCCATGGAGAGGATCATAATGGACCTCATAAATAAAGACATAGGGAACTTGCAGACTTTGGATCCATCCCAGTTTGGCTTTGTCAAAGGCAGATCATGCCTTCTAAACTTGGTTGACTTTTGAAACAGTCACCAAAGCCATTGATGAGGGAAAGGCAGTCCATACAGCCTACCTCGATCTGGCGAAGGCCTTCGATACAATACCCCACTCGGGTATCATTGAAAAACTCATCAACTTAAATGTTAACCCATACATTACAAGATGGGTTGCAAACTGGCTGAGTGACAGAACCCACAGGGTCAGAGTTGCTGGCGCCATGTCAGACTCAAAGCCTGTCAAAAGTGGTGTACCACAGGGCTCAGTCCTGGGCCCACTCTTGTTTGGCATCTACTTTTCCGAAGTACAAGCTAACACAGGAGGGTTATGGCTGACAAAGTTTGCAGATGACTGCAAACTGGGCCATAGTAGAAACACATCTGACACAGATATCCTTCAGAAGGGTCTCACAGAAACGGATAACTGGTGCCAGAGCCATGGCCTAAAGTTAAATGCCAAAAAATGCATAGTCATACCCTTCGGGAAAAACAAGGTTACCCCTAGCTACCAAATAGGTGGCAATCCACTGAGCACAGAAGAAGTTATCAGGGACCTGGGGACCCAGGTTGATAGTAGTCTGTCATTCGACACCCATGTAGCTAAAGTAGTTAGGAAGACCTTCTACATTGCCCACCTTATCATGAAGGGATTCTCATCTAGATCAAGGGAGGTCATAGTCTCCCTATACTCATCATTCATCAGACCAATGATTGAGTACAGTGCCCCATTTGGAATGTATCTGACCCGACACTTGCAGCAGCTGGAGAGGCCACAAAAGTTCCTTACCAAAAGGATAAAGGGTCTCAAACATCTGTCCTATGCTGCCCGACTGAAAGAACTCCAGCTCTATTCAGTCGCTTACCGCTTGCTCAGAGGTGACCTTTGCCTAACATACAAGGCCATGTCAAACCCAGATTTGATGAATATGCTTCACCTCAAAAAATCTAGATCCGTCAGAGCCACAAGGGCGGGAGACTTAAACCTCGACACGGCTATTAATAGGACGTGCTGGAGGGATAGATTCATCACCCAAAGACTCGCTATGCTGTGGAACAAAATCCCGGTATATGTGAGGCAGAGCACCTCGCTGGCCTTGTTCAAGAGAAATCTTGACCAATGGATGGGAGATCGCAGATATACCCCAGGGATTACCTCAGTGTCACTGCTCAACAGAGGCACAGCAAAATAATGGGTATAGTTCCCCATACTAAAGGGGTGGCGTAAGCCACAAAACTATGGGCTAGGCTTTGTAAATGCCCTCGGGCAGATAGCCTAGTATGAACCTATGAACCTATGAATTCTTTGTCTTTTAGCAGGGGAAGGCTGGCTTCCCCTAATTAGCGTTATAAGGTCTTCAGCCATTCTAAGCATTTGTTTTTGTGGCATGGGGGCCTGAGCATGCGCTTTGGTCGTCGGTTTTCTAGGCGTAATGCGTACTCTGGGCCTAAGAAACTTGTAGTTTTGGCTAAAAAAGTAGTTGGTTTGATTCGAACATCGGTAGGTCGGAAAACACCCTCAGAAGCCAGTGCCTGCACAGAGGCTCCAGACCCATCCAAGGTAGAGACATCCGCAGGTTCCATAGTTGAAGAAGCATATCGCGGCATACCAGACTCAGAATGGGTCTCAGCAGAAGCCTGCAAATCCACAGAAGCGGGCATCAGGGGCTGCAAAGGCGCCTCACTGTGTACCAGAGGACTGGCGACTAGCTTAACGGAAGCATCGTCAGCGGTTTTGGACCTATGCGGTCTGTCTCTGTCTTTTTCCTTATGTTTTTTCGGAAGTTTGGTAGTTGGATGGCTTACCGAAGCCATTTCGGAATACGGAGATCGAAAGAATTTAGCAAAAAAATAGCCCAACAACGAATGGTGCGGGCGTTAAACAAGGCACAATACCGACAGTGGGGGATTTCGTGGTCTGTGCCTAAACAGGTGACGCTGTAAGAATGAAAATCTCTGTGAGGTATTTGCTTTCCAAAGGCAAGACAGTTAACTTTTTCTGACATCAGTTAGAGCAAGAAAAAAGGATCCCCAATGGGGTACTTAGCTTTAGAAGACTTCAGGATTATCAACTCAAAAAACAAAAATTTCAGGTAGCGGCCGACCGGCACTTGCGAACTGCTTCTGCTTTGGGCTCCTCCTCAGCAAGAAAGACTGATGTAATGGCATCGGCTGCCTGTTTTTATACCCGTAGCGACCTGATGTTATGGAAGAAGCGACAGCGTCTGATGCAGAAATACTAAGACCCTGGTATTCGGGCTGACTGAGGGCTACCTGCAAGCAGATAACCCAAGTGTGATGACTGCAACAGTGAAACATGAAGAACATCTGTACTATGTTCTTCGTGTTTCACTGTTGCAGTCACCACACTTGGGTGGATTCCCAAAGCTGAAGAAGGGTGGAGGCAGTCAAGAAGAGTTAGGGCTGCTAGTATGCCTTGCAGGACTGCTGTAGCAAATCCTGCCATGGATTTGGAAAAGATAGGCAGGTGGTAAAGCTTGGTGAAGGTGTGTACAGAACTCCAGGTAGCAGCCCTCCAGGATATCCCTGGTAGGGACTCCCCTGAGAAATGCTGTACAGGTAGATGTTGCCCTAGTGGAATGTGTTCTGACCCCCTGAGGGGTTGACTTCCCATGGTGCTTGTAGCAGTAATGGATGCAGTCTGCTATCCATTTGGAAATGGTTTGTTTTGAAATGGCCTTCCCCTATGCCCCCGTTGTAAAGCTGACTAGTAACTGGTCAGATTTTCTGAAGGGCTTAGTCCTATCAAGGTAGAATCTGAGCTGTCTTTGTACGTCCATGGAGTGCAGGATCCTTTCCCCTTTATTCAGAGGATTAGGGAAGATGGTTGGCAAATGGATGGATTGATTGAGAGCCACACTGGACACTACTTTGGGCAAAAAGGAAGGGTTAGTCCTGATGGAAACCCTGACGGCATGGAAAATAACAAAGGGTTCCACAGCCATGACTGCTTGTAGCTCAGACACTCTTCTAGCTGAAGTGATGGTTAGAAGCAAGGCTGTTTTCCAAGAGAGGAATTTTAACTCTGCTGATGCAGAGGGTTCAAAGGGTGGAAGTGTGAGCTTTTCCAGTACAAAGTTAGGTCCCAAGCAGGGTTGGGTGCTGTCCTTGGTGGCCTTAAGTTGTTTGCCCCTCTCAGGAACTGTTTGATAGGAGCGGGCGAGAAGAGAGGTGGCTCAGTGTTGTAATGAGCAGAAATGGCTGAGGCATGTGTCTTAATGGAGGGGAAGGACAGGCCTTTGTGGAGTAGATCTTCTAGGCAATCCAGGATAAGAGGCAGAGAGGGCAGTGTTGTGCCCTCTCCTTTAGATTGAGTCCATGAGCAGAACCTTTTCCACTTATCAGCATAGGATTTTCTTGTACTGGGTCTTCTGGCTTCAAGAATGACGTCCAGCACCTGTTTGCTTAAAGATTCTGGG
This sequence comes from Protopterus annectens, assembly GCF_019279795.1. Classification (NCBI taxonomy): domain Eukaryota; kingdom Metazoa; phylum Chordata; order Ceratodontiformes; family Protopteridae; genus Protopterus; species Protopterus annectens. The sequence continues at coordinate 1,899,548,817 of NC_056741.1, forward strand.
GGAGAATTCAAGGAATAAGCCAGGCTGCAAGATTTAGGGTTTGCAGTTGTAGATGCAGAATCCGTCCCTTCTGCTGAGAGAGGAGGGTTGGATTCTGGTGTAGGTGCCAGGGTGGCACCGATATCAGGCTGCGCAGGGGTAGGTACCAGTGCTGGCTTGGCCAGTCCGGGGCAATCAAAATTGTCCTTGGTCTGTCCTGCTTTATCTTGAGTAATACTCTTGAAAGGAGGGGCAGAGGGGGAAAGGCACAGACTGAGAGATTTACCCACTGAAAAGACAGGGCATCCACTTTTCAGGCCCTGCTGTGAGGATTCCTGGTGCAAAACTTTCTTAGCTGGTGGTTGTAGGGGAGGCAAAGAGATCCACCTCTGGAATCCCCATTTCTGAATCAGAAGGTTGAAGGTGCTGTGCTCCAATTGCCACTCGTGTGGGTCTAGGAGATTTCTGCTTAAGTCGTCTGCCAGTAAATTTTGTTTGCCTGGCAGGAATTGAGCTTGCAGATGGACTTGAATGTCCAAGGCCGTGTTCCACAGGGCCATGGCTAGCCTGCAGAATGAGTAGGAATGGGTTCCCCCCTGCTTGTTGATGTACCACATAACTGTGGTGTTGTCTGTTTTTGTTACCAGTTGTCCTGGAAAGATTAGGGATCTGAAAGCTGTCAGAGCATTCTGTACAGCTAGCATTTCTTTTTGGTTGATGCGCAGATGAATCTGACTTGGACTCCAGTGCCCCTGAATACATTTTCCATCCATGTGTGCCCCCCAGGCATAGTCTGATGTGTCTGTGGTTAGGGTCTGGGTGGCTTGGGGTTGAGTAAATGGCAGTCCCTTGTTGTAATTGCATGCTTCTGCCCACCAGAGGAACTCTATCCTTAGACAGGGTATGATAGGAATGACTGCTTCCAGGTCCTGAGAACGTTGGCACCAAAGGCTTTTTAAGTACCATTGGAGTTTCCTCATGTGCAGTCTTGCATATGGAATCAGCAGTATACATGAGGCCATGAACCCTAGGGCTTGCAGTATTTTTCTTGCAAATAACTGGATTCTGGTGGCCATTTGTTTGAAGTAGTCTGTCAGACAGACTTGTTTTTCTGAGGTGAGGAATGCCACCTGGGAAGCTGTGTTCAAGCTTGCTCCCAGGAATACAGTCTTCTGACTGTGCACCAGTTTTGATTTCTTTTCGTTGATGGTGTACCCCAAGGAAGTAAGAAGGTTTTTCACAAATGTCAGGTGCTGCAGCAGCAATTCCGGACTGTCCGCCCGAATCAGGCAGTCGCCCAAGTACGGGTAAATTTGGATACTTCTCTGCCTGCAGTATGCAATGGCCAGAGCCAGGCATTTTGTGAATACTCTGTGTGCAGTAGATATGTCAAAGGGAAGTGCAGAGAACTGATAATGCATAGACCCTGCCTTGAAACATAGATACTTCCTGCATGATTCCCTTATGGAGATATGCAGATAGACTTCCTTTAAGTCTAGGCTGACTAACCAGGCATCCTTGGCTAGCATAGGAAGAAGTTGTTGCAGGGTAAGCATTTTGAATTTTGTACCACCAAGAAGGTGTTGAGAATGGAAAGATCCAGGATTGGGCATCAAGAGCCCTCTTTCCTGGGTACCAGGAAGAATTTGGAGTAGAATCCTTGACCCCTGTGTTCTACTGGAACTGGCTGAATAGCTCTGATATTGAGTAGGGAAAGTACTTGGTTTTGAGCCTCTGCCCACTGGTTTGGAGGAAGGTCTGGAAACCTGCTTGGGGTTGGCAGTGAATGGAAGTAAAATTTGTACCCCTGGGATACAATGTTGAGGAACCACTGGTCCTGAGTGATGGACATCCAGTTTTTTGCATGAAGGGCAAGTTTTCCTCCTCGGGGCACAAGCAATTGGGCAGGGTTGGGGAGTGGAGTAAAGAAGTCATTGTGAGCTTTTTCCATAAGGAGGTGGCTTACCACTCCCTGCTTTAAGGGTGGGGGCACTCCATTGCTTAGATCTCTGCATACACTGAGACTGTAGTCTGGGTGGTCTGCTTCCCCTGGGTCTGGTTTGAGAAGGCCTGGAGGGGACTGGAAAGGACCAGTGTTTGGAAGGGCAATGCCTACTGAATCTAGGAAGTTGCACTTGTAAGAATTCTTTAACAGTTTGCATAGACTTAGTTTTTTCTTCCATCTTTTTAAGAAACTCTTCTGCTTTGGTGCCAAACAGTCCTTATTTAAAGGAGTGTCTAGTAACTTTGCTTTGACATGGTCTGGCATGGTCTCCTCCTTCAGCCAAGCATGTCTTCTCAGTACAGAGCCAGTGCCAGCTCCTGGCAAGATGCTTCTAGGGCTTCAAAGCCACAATGCAAAGTATGCTTGCTGACTTGGCTTGCAGAGTGCATAAGCTTCTGCAATTCTTTATTTTCTGCACAGTCTGAAAATGCAGTCTGAAAATGTTGCCACTTTTTGTTTTAATAAGTTCCATAATATGTTGCTGGTACATCAGCATGTGAAACTGACAATTCAATGCCCTAACAACAAGAGTTGCAGAGGTATATACCTTCTTACCCCATCTGTCCAAATCTCGGGAATCCCTGTCCGAAGGGGTGGGATTCTTGGCTGTAGTAGCTTTGATACCTTTAGGCTCCTGGGAAATGATCTCTGGGTCAGCAGTAGGATTCTTGAAAAGAAATCTGTGACTGTCAGGTAGTCTGTAGTGCCTGTCTGGTTTCCTAGGGGCAGGAGGTAAAGTGTCAAGAGTAAGACTGGATTCCATAAAAACATCAACCACAACATCCAGGACAGGTGGGTATTGCTAGGGGCCTGTGTTTAGGCAACTCTAGAAATTCTCTGAGTCACTTTTTGGACTGAGGATAGTCTTGGCATTCCCAGTGGAAATGCTCTTGTAAGGTATGCAAGGTTTCACCAAAAGAAAAATCCTCTGGAGGGGAGGCAGAGGGAATGGATTCCTCTGCATCTCTATCTTCATAAGCAGATAAGGGCATGTCTTCATAATCAGAAATTTCAGAGTAATTGGACTCCTGGTCTGTAGAAGCTGAAGGGGACTGGACTTTTTGTCTCTTAGCAAGGGAAGGCTGACTTCCCCTAATTAGCGTAATAAGGTCTTCAGCCATTCTAAGCATTTGTTTTTGTGGCATGGGAGCAGGTGCATGTCTAGGTGTAGTGCGTACTCTGGGCCAAAGAAACTCGGTAATTTTGGTTAAAAAAGTAGTCTGTTTGAGTCTAACATCGGTTCAGCGAATAACTGCCTCAGAAGCCGGTGCCTGCTCAGCATCTCTGGACCCATCCAAGGTAGAGACATCCGCAGGTGCCATAGTCGAAGAATAGTCTCACGGCATACCAGACTCCGAGTGGGACTCAGTAGAGGCCTGCGAATCCATTGAAGCGGGCATCAGGGGATGCGAAAGCCCCTCATTGAGTACCGGCAGACTGGCGACTAGCTTAATGGAAGCGTCATCGGCAGTTTTGGTCCTATGCGGTCTGTCTCTGTCTTTATCTTTACTTTTTTTGTAATATCGGTAGCCGGATGGCTTACCAAAGCCATTTCAGAATACAGAGATAGACAGCGAAAGAATTTAGCAACAAAGAGAGCCCGACGACGAAGGGTTCAGGCATTAAATAAGGCACAAAACGGACAGTGAGGGGCGTCGTGGTCTGGGCCTAAACAGGTGACGCAGTATGAATGAAAATCTCTGTGAGGTTATTTGCTTTGCACAGGCAAGACAATTGTTAACTTTTTCTGACATCAGTTAGAGCAAGAAAAAAGGATCCCCAAGGGGTTCTTAGACTTCAGGATTATTAAATTCGTAAATGAAAATTCAGGTAGCGGCCGACTGGCACTTGCAAACTGCTTCTGCTTCAGGCTCCTTGGCAAGAAAGACTGATGTAATGATGTCGGCTGCCTGTTTTTATACCCCTGACGTCAGTCCTGGACTGATAGCATCCGACGCAGAAATACTGAGTCTATGATATTCGGGCCGACTGAGGGCTACCTGCAGGCAGATAACCCAAGTGTGATGACTGCAACAGTGAAACATGAAGAACATCCACTGCTAACTTTAAAAAAGGGTCACCGCTAAATTTTTTGGAGTCTCCTTCTGGACTGTTAAAAGAACTCTGGTAATCGTGCAAAGACAAAGAAACAGTCGTGTCCATGAGAATAAAAAGGCATCTGTCTTCCCAGCCTGCATGCAACGAGTCCTAGAGCAGAATTTATTTAGTCGTATGTGCTGAAAGGAAGCAAGCAGATCTACTTGAGGTGTTATCCACAGGTAGATAAATTCTTGGAAGACCCCAGGATGATGTTTCCATCTCAGGAGTCTATCCTGCTCCTGCTGAGGTCTTGTATGTAATAAGTGCTTGCTCTGACGGAATGTATGAGGCCTGAAAAATCAGACTGAGTTGAATACTACATTCCAGGCCATCACAGCCAGTCTGCAAAGAGGGTAGGATCTGGTACCCCCTTTTTTATGTACCACATCATGTGTTGCTGTCTGTGTACACTAGCAGGGTTCTTGAGGACCAGAGACAATTCAAGGCCTTCAAACCATTGATAGCAGCCAACATTTCCCTGACATTTATTGCTTTTATCTAAATGATCCCACAGATTTTGCACTTTTACTCCTTTTGAAACCTGTACCCATACGAGATCTACAGCATGCGTGGCGACTGACTGGGGTGCGGCAGAAGGAAAAATGGAAAATCTGAACTGCAAGATGTCTGGTCTACCCAACATTCAATCTCTCACGCTACATATCTAAGACCTGGAATCAGAAAAGTCCAAGGATGTAGATGTGGAGTCCAAACTGACCTGCGGTACCACTGTATTTTCCTCATGTGTAGTATGACACAGGGCAGCATGACAATATTTGACATCACGTACTCCAAAATCCTGAGAAACTCCCTTACAGATGCTTGGTTTAGGATGGAAAAGCTCTGGATGAACTATTAGAACATTTCTACCTTGTCCGGACGGAGGAAAGCTTTTCTCTTGGTAGAGCCGAACAAACATCCCAGGAATAACATTTTGTGTGAAGTGATGAGAGAAGACTTCTGCAAGTTGATTTGAAATTCCAGACTGAAGAGAGTTCCAGGACAACTTTTAGAGACTACTGACAGTTGGAAAAAGAATATGCAAATATTATTCAATCATCCAAATATGGCAAAATGTGTACGCTTTGGAGTCTGCAATGAGCTATAATTGGAGCTAGGCATTATGTAAATACACTTGGTGCAGTGGCAAGCCCAGGGGGTAAAAAAGAGAACTGATCATGCAAGCCAGATGCAGAAAATCTTAAGAAATGCCTAAACTGTTTGCTAACAGAAATGTGGTAACAGGCATCCTTTACATCTAACTTCACCATGAAAGTTAAGGCTGGGATTAAGGGTTGAAGATACTGAAGTAACATCTTGAAGTTGGAAATTCTGACAAGAAGGGTTAAAGCCGAAAGATCTAGTACTGGCTTCCAGGATCCGTCTAGCTTGGCAACCAAAAAAATCCTTGAATAACTGCCATTGCCTCGAAGACTGAAGGGAAGTGGTTCTATTACTCTCTGGAACATCATGTTGTGCAGAATGGGAGTAAACCAAGAAATCTGGCTCTTTGAGCAAAAAGGAATTCTCAGAAACTGAGGCAGGATTCCCATTGCCAGGAGTACCCTCACTAAGTCATCCTCTGAACCCAGCTGTCTAGGACTACCAGATTCCAAAAGAGCAGCTGAAATCTGAAGGAGATGGAGAGATTCCCAGGGGAAAGGAGAGGGGGGCCAGAACAGGCAGAGTCATGTTGATTGGGAAGGCTGTCCTTGATTTTTTGAGGCTTTTCCCTTTTTCTTAGAGGTTCACTTCCATTGTTATTTTTCCCTCCTGAGTACTGGCCTCCAGAGTTTAAATTGTTTTCTGGGAAAGGGGGCTGAGGAGGAGTTAAAAAGTACAGTTCTGTACACTTACCATAAATGTAGATGTTTGAGTGTATTCACTGTTGCAGTCATCACACTTAGGCTAACCTGCCAGGGGTAGCCCTCAGTCGGACCGAATACCAGAGGCTTAGTATTTCTGTGTCGGTTGCTGTCACTCCAGGACTGACATCAGGTCGTCAGTGGTTTAAAAACAGGCAGCCGACGCCATTACATCAGTTTTTCTTGCCCCAAATGTTAGGAGGCCCCAAATAGGGAGCTAGGTTATGGTGGAATAACACCACCAGAAGAAAGTAAATACCAAATATCACTGTAAGGAGTGAGGAAGAGAGAGAGAGAGAGCGAGCGACAAGGAGGATGGAGGGTGGGAAATCAGGACTGCAACAGTGAATACACTCGAACATCTACATTTATGGTAAGTGTACACAAATGTACTATGTTCTTCGAGTTTCACTGTTGCAGTCATCCCACTTGGGTTGATTCCCAAAGCTGAATAAATGGGTGGAGGCAGTCAAGAAGAGTTGGGGCAGGCTAAAATGCCCTGCAGGACTGCGGGTGCAAAGCCTGCTCTGGATTTGGAAAAGATAAGCAGGTGGTAATGCTTGGTGAAGGTGTGAACAGAACTCCATGTTGCAGCCTCCAGGATGTCCCTGGTAGGGACCCCTTTAAGAAAAGCTGCAGAGGTGGCAGTTGCCCTAGTGGAATGTGCTCTGACCCCCTGTAAGGGTGGTTGCCTGTGGTGTTTGTAACAGAAATGGATACAGTGTGCTATCCATTTGGAAATGGTTTGTTTTGACGTGGCCTTGCCCTCTGCCCCTGCTGCAAAGCTGACCAGTAACTGGTCAGATTTCCTGAAGGACTTAGTCCTATCCAGGTAGAATCTGAGCTGTCTGTGCACATCTAAGGAGTGCAGGATCCTTTCCCCCCTTATTTTGAGGTGTAGGGGAAAAGGTGGGCAAACGAATAGATTGGTTGAGAGCCACACTGGACACCACTTTAGGCATGAAAGTTGGGTTAGTCCTGAGGGAGACACTGTCAGCATGGAAAATGATGAAGGGCTCCACAGCCATGAGTGCTTGTAGCTCAGACACTCTTCTAGCTAAATTAATGGACAGAAGCAAGGCTGTTTTCCAAGAGAGAAATTTTAACTCTTCTGAAGCTGCAGGCTCAAAGGGGGGTAGTGTGAGCTTTTCCAACACAAAGTTAAGGTCCCAAGCAGGGGTAGGGGCTCTTCTGGGTGGCCTTAAGTTGTTAGCCCCTCTAAGAAACTGCTTGATGAAGGGGTGTGAAAATAGAGGTGACTCTGTGCTGTAATGAGCAGAGATGGCAGAGGCATGGATTTTAACAGAAGAGGATAGGCCCCTGTGAAGCAGGTCTGCTAGGTAATCCAGGATGAGAGGTAAGGAGGGTTGTGCTGGTTCAGCTCCTTTATCCTGGATCCATGAGCAATACCTTTTCCACTTGTCAGCATAGGATTTTCCAGTGCTGGGTCATCTGGCTTCACTTGTAATGTCCAGGACTTGCTTATTTAGACTGGCCACTGGAGGAGAGGTCAAGGAATAAGCCAGGCTGCCAGGTTCAGGGTTTGCAGTTGTGGATGCAAGAACTCTCCCTTTTGTTACGTCAGGAGAGTTGGAATCTGAGGAAGGTGCCATGGAGGCAATGGTGACAGGCTGCACAATAGTGGGTACCAGTGTTGGCGTGGCCAGTCTGGGGCAATCAGGATTGCCCTTGGTCTTTCCCCCCTTATTTTGAGCAATACCCTTGTAAGAAGGGGTAGAGGGGGAAATGCACAGATCAAGAGGTTTGCCCATTGGAAGGATAGGGCATCCACTTTTCAGGCCTTGCTGTGAGGTTCCCTGGTGCAGAATTTGCTGAGTTGGTTGTTGGTGTGGGAGGCAAATAAGTCTACCTTTGGGGTACCCCATTTCTGGGTTACGAGGCTGAAGGTGCTGCGGTTTAATTGCCACTTGTGTGGGTCTAGGAGATTTCTGCTTAAGCTGTCTGCCAGAGAGTTTTGATTGCCTGGCAGGCATTGTGCTAGCAGGTGAATCTGCATGGCTGAAGCCGTGTGCCAAAGGGTCATGGCTAGCCTTAAGAGTGGGTTCCCCCTGCTTGTTGCTGTACCATATCACTTTGGTGTTGTCTGTTTTGATTAGTAGAGGCCCCAGAGAGAGTAGGGGTCTGAAAGCTGTCAGAACATGCTCAACAGCTAACATCTCTTTTTGGTAGATGTGCAAATGAATTTGATTTGGGCTCCAGTGGCCCTGAATGCACCTGCCATCTAGGTGTGTACCCCAGGCATAGTCTGATGCGTCTGTGGTTAGGGTCTGGGCAGTGTGGAGTTGTGAAAAGGGAAGTCCCTTGTTGTGGTTGCATGCTGCTGCCCACCAAAGAAAATATTTCCTTAGACAAGGTATCATAGGTATAACAGTTTCCAGGTCCTGAGAATGTTGACACCAAAGGCTTTTTAAGTACCACTAAAGTTTCCTCATATGCAGTCCAGCATATGGAATTAGCAGAATGCAGGAGGCCATGAACCCTAGATCTTGCAGGATTTTCTTTGCAGATAACTGGGTTCTGGTGGCCAGTTGAGAGAAGTAGCCTGTTAGACAGGCTTGTTTTTCTGGAGTAAGGAATGCCTTCTGGGATGCTGTGTCCAGGCTTGCTCCCAGGAATACAATTTTCTGACTGGGGACTAGTTTGGATTTCATTTATAGTGTACCCCAGTGAGGTCAGTAGATCTTTTAAAAATGTCAGGTGCTGTAACAGCTTTTCCTGACTGTCTGCCTGAATCAGGAAGTCGTCTAAGTAGGGATAAATTTGAATATTTCTTTGTCTGCAAAAAGCAATGCCTGGAGCCAGGCATTTTGTGAAAACTCTGGGAGCAGTGGATAAACCAAAGGGAAGTGCAGAGAACTGATAATGCATAGATCCTGCCATGAAATGTTGACATTTCCTGCAAGAGTCTCTGATTGGAATGTGCAGATAGGCCTCTTTTAGGTCTACAGTGGCTAACCAGGCATCTTTGGATAGCATGGGAAGAAGCTGCTGGAGGGTGAGCATTTTTAATTTTGGTACCACCAGGAAGGTGTTTAGGATGAATAGCTCTAGGATTGGGGGCCAGGTGCCCTCTTTTCTGGGTACCAGGAAAAATACGGAATAGAAACCTTGGCCTATCTGGTCTGCAGGAACAGGCTGAGTTGCCCTCAATGAGAACAAGGAATGAACTTGGTTTTGTGCCTCTGCCCACTGGTTTGGAGGAAGATCTGGGAATCCTTTTGGAGATGGCAGTGTGTGGAAATAAAATTTGTACCCCTGGGACAATATGTTGAGGACCCATCGATTGCTGGTGATAGAGGCACAGTTTTTTTTGCATGGGAGGCAAGTTTTCCTCCTAGAGGTACAAGCAAGTGGGAAGAGGTTAGAGGTGGAGTTGAAAAGTCATTGTGAATTCTTTCCATAAGGGGGTGGCTTAGCACACCGTGTTTTAGAAGCGGAGGTACTCCATTCCTTAGATCTCTGCATACCCCGAGACTGTTGTCTGGGGGGGGGGGTCTACTTCCCCTAGGTCTAGTCTGAGATGGCCTTGAGGGGGCTGGAAAGGACCAATGTTTTGGGGGGCAATGTCTACTGAATCTTGGAGGCTGGACTTGCAAAAAACTGTTTGCATAGACTTAGCTTTTTCTTCCATCTTTTTTAAAACCTCTTCTGCTTTGGTGCCAAACATATTGTCTTTGTTCAGTGGTGCGTCCAATAATTTTGATTTGACATGGTCTGGCAAGGTCTGTTCCTTAAACCAAGCATGCATTTTAAGTGCAGAATCTGTGACTGGTGCCCCGTAGGGCGTCAAAGCCACATTGCAGGGTATGCTTACTAACTTGGCTTGCAGAATGCATAAGCTCCTGCAATTCTTTATTTTCTGCACAGTCAGCGAAGGTAGACAGTTTTTGTTTAATAAGTTCCATAGTATGTTGCTGGTATTTCAGCATGTGGAACTGACAATTTAATGTTCTAATGGAAAGAGTTGCAGAAGTGTATACTTTTTTTTATCCCATCTGTCTAAAGCTCGGAAATCCCTGTCCGAGGGTGTGGGATTCTTAGCTCTGGTTGCTTTTATTCCCTTAGGGCCTTGGGAGATGACCTCTGGGTCAGCAGTAGGATTATTGAAAAGGAATTTGTGCGAGTCTGGGACTCTGTAGTACCTGTCAGGATTCCTGGGAGCAGGAGGTAGAGTATCTGGAGTTAGACTGGATTCCATAAAAACATCATCCACAACATCCAGAACAAGAAGAATAGCCAAGGGTCTGTGCTGTGGTAAATCTAAAAATTCCCTGAGTCTCTTTTTGGACTGTGGATAATCCTGGCATTCCCAATGGAAATGCTCTCTCAAGTTATGTAGGGTTTCACCAAAAGAAAAATCCTCTGGAGGAGAGGCAGAATGCATGGATTCCTCTGCATCTGAATCCTCATAAGCAGATAAGGGCATGTCTTCATAATCAGAAACAAAGTAGTCGGTTTAATATGAACAACGGAAGGCTTGAATACACCCTCAGAAACCAGTGCCTGCACAGCGGCTCCGGACCCATCCAAGGTAGAGACATCCGCAGGTTCCATAGTTGAAGAAGCATCTCGCGGCATACTGGACTCTGAATAGGTCTCAGTAGAGGCCTGCGAATCTGTAGAAGTGGGTATCAGGGGCAGCAAAAACGCCTCACTGAGTACCGGCAGACTGGCAACTAGCTTAGTGGAAGAGTCATCGGCAGTTTTGGACCTATGCGATCTGTCTCTTTCTTTATCCTTATGCTTTTTTGGAAGATTGGTAGTCAGATGGCTTATCGAAGTCATTTCAGAATACGGAGAATGACAACGAAAGAATTAGCGACAAAAACAGCCCAACGATGAACAGTTCGGGCGTTGAACAGGGCACAAAAACGACAGCGAGGGACGTCGTGGCCTGGGCCTAAACAGGTGACGCAGTAAGAATGAAAATCTCTGTAAGGTATTTGCTTTCCACAGGCAGGACAATTATTTTTTCTGACATCGGTTACAGCAATAAAAAAGGATCCCCAATGGGGTACTTATCTTTTAGAAGACTTCAGGTCTGAAACTTGAAAAATGAAAATTTCAGGAGGTGGCCGACCGGCACTTGCAAACGGATTCTGCTTTGGGCTCCGCTCGGCAAGAAAAGCTGATGTAATGCCGTCGGCTGCATGTTTTACACCCCTGACGACCTGATGTCATGGAAGAAGCGACAGCAACAGATGCAGAAATCCCAAGACTCTGGTATTCGGGCCAACTGTGGGCTACCTGCAGGCAGATAACCCAAGTGTGATGACTGCAACAGTGAAACATGATGAACATCTTAGGTTACTTCAACCATGCTCTAATGTAAATTAACATTAGTCTGTCTCCACATGGAACAGTATGATACCTGGAACCCACCCATCTTTCAGGGGTCACTAGAGAGACACTACAGATGGGAATCTTGTAAGGATATCCATGAAGATGTTAAAATTGCCTCACCCCACCATCTTTTGGTACTATATGACCAAGAAGTCTCTTCTACTAACTTTATGACAAGTTACTGAAGAACCAAGTCCTCCTTTGTGGCAGCAGCATATGTCCTCTTGGTTTTTTGTTGTCACTCTCAACAAAGTGGAGTTGTGTGAAGATCTTGCCATAATTGTACATATTCAAGTAGATTCACTGTTGCAGTACTCACTCTATGGATTCCTGCCTGCAGAAGCCCAAAGGCAGGCCTGACTACAAGAGCTTTCACCATTTCCCGATCATGGCTTGGCTGTCCCGCTTCATGTCCAACATCAGGACACCGACATGATAACAGAGTTGATGGTCTGCACTATCATAAGGTTTTTCTTGCCCCAAAATCCATGCCATAGTTACACAAGATTCAAAGCAAAACCTATTCAAGGAATGGCCCACTCAGTGATAACGGCTGCAAAAGGAACATCCAGGGAAAAAGGAGGGGGGAGGGGTTAAGGTATTCCAATCCTAGGGCAATGGTCAACAGACAGGAAATGAAAGGGAGGAACAGATACTGCAAAGTACAGTTGTGTACACTTACCATAAATGTAGATATAGAGTGTATTCTCTGTTGCAGTCATCACCTGTGGGTTATCCCTGCTGTGGTAGCCCTCGGTTGGCCCGAATACCAGAGTCAATGTTTTTGTGCGCCAGCTACAGTCGCCTGTAGTCTGACATCAGGTCATCCGTGCTATGAAGCAAGGCAGCCGACATCATTACATCAGTTTTTCTTGACTTAACCTGTCAGAAGCACAAGGAAAAAGAGCAAAGTGGTCCTGGTGGCTAAAAGTCACCTTGGGAAGCTTGTGTCCCCCTAGGGGAAGATGTTAAATGGGGGATGGAGGGAGGGAAATCAAGACTGCAACAGTGAATACACTCGAACATCTACATTTATGGTAAGTGTACACAACTGTACTATGTTCTTCGGGTTTCACTGTTGCAGACATCAACTGTGGGAGGAAAAGGGTGGAAGGATAGGTTGAGTCCTAGGTATGGGTCAGGAGGCCCTGCAGAATTGCAGAGGCAAACCCTGCCCTAGGCTTAGGAAAGCGAGGTAGGTGGTAATGCTTTGTAAAGGTATGGACAGAGGTCCAGGTGGCCGCTTCCAAGATGTCCCTGGTAGGTACTCCTCTGAGGAAGGTAGTGGAAGTGGAGGTTGCCCTAGTGGAGTGGGTACGGATAGACTTAGGGATGGGTTTCCCATGTTGTCTGTAGCAAAAATGGATACAGTGTGAAATCCATTTGGAAATGGTTTGTTTGGAGTTTGGCTTCCCCTCTGCCCCTGGGGCACATCTTATAAGAAACTGGTCTGTTTTTCTGAATGGCTTAGTACGGTTCAGATAGTATCTGAGCTGCCTGTGCATGTCTAGTGAGTGTAGAATTCTTTCCCCCTTGTATTGAGGGTTAGGAAAGGAGGAGGGAAGGCATATGGCCTAGTTAAGGGTCACATCAGATACCACCTTGGGCATAAAGGAGGGGTTAGTCCTCAGGGAGACTCTGTCTGGATGGACAATTATGAAGGGCTCGACAGCCATGAGCGTTTGAAGTTCCGAGACCCTTCTGGCTGAGGTGATAGCTAGTAGGAAGGCAGTATTCCAAGAGAGGTATTTCAATTCTGTAGAAGCAGCAGGTTCGAAAGGAGGTAAGGTTAGTTTTTCTAACACATAATTCAGGTCCCAGGGTGGTGTCGTAGGCCTTCTGGGAGGCCTGACGTTAGCATTAGAAGCCCCTCTGAGGAATTGCTTAATCAGATGAAAGAAGAGGGGTGGGTCTGAATCATAATGGGCAGAGACATGTATTTTAATAGAGGAGAAAGACGGGCCACTATTGAGCAACTCTGCTAGGTAATCCAGGATGAGCGGGATGGAAGGTTGGGAGGTACTGCCCCCTTTTGATTGTTTCCAGGAGCAGAATAGTTTCCATTTTCCTGCATATGATTTTCTTGTGCTGGGCCTTCTGGCCTCTGTGATGATGTCCAGGACCTGTTTGCTTAACAGGGACTCCTTGTTAGTTTTTAGTGTATAAGCCATGCTGAAAGCTTGAGAGTCTGTAGGTCTTGGTGCAGTACCTTCCCCCTCTCCTGGGTAAAGAGATCTGACATCAGGGGGAAGTAGCTTTGGGGGCTGTAAGGTCAGACTGCGTAATAAGGGGTACCAATGCTGTCTGGGCCAATCTGGAGCAATGAGGATGGCCTTTGGTTTCTCCTCTCTTATTTTGATCAGAACCTTGGGAATAAGGGGCAGAGGGTATGCGTACACAAAGAGGGAGCTCCAGGGGAACGTCAAGGCATCCACCTTCCATGCTAGGAGGTGATACTCCCTAGTACAGAACTTGTGCATCTGGTGGTTGAGGTGTGAGGCAAAGAGGTCCTTTTCTAGGGTCCCCCACTCCTGGGTGATTTGCAGAAAGATTTCTCTGTGGAGCTGCCATTCGTGGAGGTCCAGTAAGTTTCTGCTTAGGTGGTCTGCCAGTGTGTTGTTGATCCCTGGTAAGCATTCGGCAATTAGGTGTAGCCCTATGGAGGTGGCTGTAAGCCACAGACTCATGGCTAACCTACACAGGGGGTAAGAATGGGTGCCCCCTGCTTGTTGATGTACCACATTACTGTGGTGGTGTCTATTTTTATAAGGAGGACCCCTGGCCTGAGATGGAGTTGGAAGGAAGTCAGAGCCTTTTGCACTGCCATCATTTATTTCTGGTTGCTGTGCAAGTGAAATTGCTGGGCATTCCAAAGGCCTTGGGTACACCTGCCTGCTAGTTGCGCACCCCAAGCAATGTCTGAGGTGTCGGTGATGATGGTCTGGCCAGAAGGGCGGAGGATGAAGGGCAGACCCTTGCTCATGGCACAGGCCTCTGCCCACCAGGGAAATTTGGCCCTTATACAAGGGATCAGAAGGAGAGTGATCTCTACTGAAAGTGCTGACGCCAAAGGTTCCTTAAGTACCACTGAAGTTTTCCCATGTGAAGCCTGGCGAGAGGGATGAGAAGGAACTTCCTCGCAGTGAGGTGACTTCTTGGAAGCCAGCTGGGTGAAGTAGAGAGGCAGGAAGCTCTGCTTTTCTGGGGATAGGAAGGTCATTTAGGTTGCTGTGTCTAGCACAGCTCCCAGGAAAACTATTTTTCTGGTGGGGTTTTGCTTTGATTTTTTCTCGTTGATGGTGAACCCTAGGGAAGTTAGGAGTGATTTGACAAAGAAAAGGTCCTGGAGCAACTTTTCTTTGCACTCTGCCTCAATGATGCAGTCGTCCAGGTAAGGGTAAATCTGTATATTTCTCTGTCTGCAGAATGCTATAGCCAGGGCCAAGCATTTGCTGAATACACTGGGAGCAGTAGAGAAGCCAAAGGGCAGTGCAGAGAACTGAAAGTGTTGATAGCCTGCTCTGAAGCACGGGAATTTTCTGCACAATTCCCTGATGGAGATGTGGAGGTAGGCATCTTTTAGGTCAAGTGTCACAAGCCAGGCATTTTGTGTGAGCATAGGCAGGAGCTGCTGCAATGTTAGCAATTTGAAACTGGAGAGCACCAAGGATGTGTTCAGTTTGGATAGATCCAGGATGGGGCGCCAAGTGCCCTCTTTTCTGGGAACAATGAATAGTCTGGAGTACTTTTCCTGTTTGATCTGGAGGGACAGGTTCTACTGCCCCCTGGGATATTAGAGTTTGGACCTGTTTCAATACCTCTGCCCACTGGTTTGGGAGGAGGTCTGGGTAGAACCTATATCCCTGAGAAATGACTTTTTAAGACTCATTGGTCCTTGATTATGTAGATCCAATTGTCCTTGGAGAGGGTGAGCCTTCCTTCTAGTTTTTGATGAGTGAAAGGAGGGCAGAGGGGGGAGGGAGAGTCATTGTGGGTGCTTGCCATAGAAGCTTGGCTAATAACTCCCTGCCTTAGAAATGGAAATGGTCCATTGTTTGCTTCTTTGCTGGCCCTGGAATAGGGGCCTGGATGGCCTGTCCCTGCGGGGCTTACCTTGGCCCTGTCTGCTAGGTCCAGGGAAGGCCCAGTGCTTCGAGGGAAAGTTCCTGCTGAATCTGGGAGGCTGAACTTGAAAGAAATCTTTTACTGTTTGCATACATTTTGCTGCGTCTTCTATCTTTTTAAGCACCTCTTCTGCTTTTTTCCCAAACAGGCGTCCCTTATCTAGGGGTGCATCAATAAGTTTAGACTTGACATGATCAGGGAGAGGTTGTTCCTTCAGCCATGCATGTCTTCTAATAACAGATCCTGTCACTGCTGCCCTTCTAGAGGCTTCTAGGGGGTCATATCCACACTGTAATGAGTGTATGGCTACTTGACAACCAGAGTGAAGTAATTCTGCCAGCTCTTTTGAGTTGGCATAGTCAGGAGAGGTATCAATCTTCTATTTAAATTGTTCCAAAGTGTGCTGTTGATATTTTAACATATGGAACTGACAATTGAGTGCTCTGATACCTAAGGTTGCAGAGGTGTATACTGTGTTACCCTATCTGTCCAGAGCTCTGGAGTCTTTGTCAGAAGGAAGGGGATTCTTGGCAGAACTATTCTTAGCTCCTTTGGGTCCCTGTGTAATGACCTCAGGGTCTGCAGCAGGATTCCTGCACAGGTATTTGAGAGAATCCAGTACTCTGTAGTAACTGTCAGGTTTAGTTGGAGCAGGAGGCAGAGCACCAGGGGCCAAGTTGGATTCATGGAAAACATCATCCACCACTTCCAAAATAGGTGGGATGGCCAGGGGTCTGTGCTGTGGCAGGTCCAGAAACTCTCTAAGTCATTTCTTTTGACTGTGGGAAGTCTTGAGATTCCCACTGAAAATGTGAAGGGTTTCCCCAAAGGAGAGGTCCTCTGGAGGGGAGGCAGAAGGGATGGATTCCTCTGCATCTGAATCCTCAAACAGGTAAGGGATGTTGTTCCTCTTCAAAAGCAGAATAATCAGATTCCTCAGACTCTTGGTCTGTCATAATTTCTGGAGAAGGATGCCTTTTCCTTTTTGGAGTGGGAGCCTGAGTACCTTGGATAAGTGAAATGATATCCTCTGCCATTTTAAGCATTTAAGCTTAGGGTGGGGGAGCAGTAGCAAGATGGTGGCTAGAAGCAGATTTCCTAGGAGTGGCCTGGCTTCTAGGCCTGAGAAAATCCATCAGTCTCTAAGAAACAATAGTCAGATGCGAAGACGTCATTTTTTTGTCTAGAATCGGTATTGCGAAAGGCCTCCTCGGAAGTTGGTACCTGCGTTGTGGCTCCGGACCCAACCGAGGCAGAGACAGCCAAAGGCTCAGAAGACGAAGTGGATTTCTGCAGCATACTGGACTCCGAAAGAGTCTCGGCAGAGGCCTGTGTAAAAAGCAAGTCTGGCATCACACTGCGAAAGTGCCTCACTGAATTCTGTAGAACTGACGACTTGCTTAGCGGTAGCGTCGTCGGAAGGCTTAGCCTTGTGTGGCCTGTCTCTATCTTTATCTCTACGTTTTTACGATGTTGACAGATTGTTGGCTTACGGACGCCATATCAGAATTCGAAGACGGAACACGAAAATAATTGTCTACAAAAATAACTCTACGGCAAATGGTTCTCGCATTAAAGAGGGCACAGAACTGACAATGAGGGACGTCGTGGTCTGGGCCTAAACAAGTGATGCAGTAAGAATGAAAGTCTCGGTGTGGGATCTGCTTTCCACAGGCGAGACAATTGTTAACTTTTTCAGACATTGATTAGAGCAAGAAAAAAGGGTCCCCAATGGGGTACTTAGCTTTAGACGTTTTTGCTGAAATTCAACTTCTGGTAGCGACCAACCGGCACTTGTGTGAACTGCTTCTGGTACTGGCTCCATGGCAAGAAAGACTGGTGTGATGATGTCAGCTGCCTTGCTTTATAGCACTGACGACTTGATGTCAAACTACAGGCGACGGCAGCAGGCGCACAAAAACACTGACTCTGGTATTCGGGCTGACCGAGGGCTACCGCAGCAGGGATAACCCACAGTTGATGACTGCAACAGTGAAACACGAAGATCAGCAGCAGATCTGTTCAAGCAGCTACAACTACTGTAAGTTCCTAACACATCTACACTATGTTACTCATAGTAAATCACTGCAGTACTAACAATCTAGGGATGAAAATCAGAGCTAGGTAAGATGGGGTAACTGGTTAGGAGCAGGGGACACCAGACCTTGCAGGATGGCCAATGCATTACCTGCTCCAGGACATGTCCACTAAGCTGCAGTGTTTTACAACACTGTGGACAGAAGACCATGTGGCAATCCCCCACCAAGAAAAAAGTGTGTTGGTAGCCAGGGCTCTAGTAGAGTGATCCCTTACAGCTATCAGTTTCCCATGGTAGAGGCAACAAATGGTAATACAGTTGGCAATCCACTTAGGGATTCTTCATCGACAGGCTTTCCTTCTTTTTCCTTAGCAAAGCCAAGAAACAACTGCTCTGATAGTTCTGCTTGGTTTAGTTCTTATTGGAGTAAAACCTGGACAGTGAACATCAAGGGAAAGTACCGTAATGTTAAAACTTACCATAACAGTAGAAGTCCTGCTGATCACTGTTGCAGTATTCCTATCACATGGGTTATCACTGCTGTCATCCAGCCAGCTACACCTTCTCAAAGTTGAACATCTGACGCATAACATCAGCACGTGAGCCCTGGAGGTATACAGACGGATGAGCATGTACCTCAAACTATATCCAAGCCAGCGGCCTGAAGACTACTGAGACTGGGTAGCTAGGTGGGGTGTTGCTCCAACAGGTAAGTAAACTCCCCTGTTTCCATGAAGCCAAGTACAGCTTAAAGCAGAAGGGGAAAAGAAGTAAGTTGAAGTAAGTGGGGGATGAGGGTGGAAAGGAATACTGCAACAGTGAGCTTTGATACAGGAGTGCGCCAAGCCTGAATGAAGTAGTTTGCAAAGACATTGTAGGACAGCAAGGACCTGTGATAAGAGTGAGCCCTGACAGCATTTAAGACACTAATAAGAAAATCTTTCCTATTTAGCTGTGAAAGATTTTCTTGCACTGGATCCTCTGGCTTCCTGTAGGACTTGAACAACCTCCTCAAAGAATAGATGCCTTTGATAGGATTCCAATCGCTCAGGCACCTATCATCCATAGAGTCAGGCTGAGTGAGGAAAGATTTGGGTGGAGAAGCAATCCTTTTTGTTGAGTGATAAGGTCCATTTGTAGAGGTATTTCCCTGTAGTTTCCCTAGAAGGGGGCCAGTAAAAGGAGTTTTGGTGCTTCCTTTTGTGCCTTTAGCACAGAGTTCCCCAACCATGGATTATTTGGCACTAGGCTGTGAGGCACTGAGAGAAACGAAAGTGTGAATGTGTGTGTGAGTGTGTTTATGTGTTTGTCTGCGTGAGAGTGCATGAATGAAAGCAGAATGTAGGTGTGTGTGAAAGAAGACACTGTGTGTGTATGAGAGAGAGTGAGCAGTGAAATCGAACAAGCCATTATTTAACACTCACTAAGCATGGCTTTTGCTGTTTAGGGAGTGAAAAATAAAAATCAAGGAAACCGAAAAACGTACGTGTGTGTGTGTGTGTGTGTGTGTGTGTGTGTGTGTGTGTGTGTGTGTGTGTGTGTGTGTGTGTGTGTGTGTGTGTGTGTGTGTGTGTGTGTGCGTGCGTATATGAGTGAATGCGTGCATAAAGGAGTCCATGTGTTTTTCAGTCTGCATGTGTGAGTGAATGCATACATGAAAGCGAAAGAGACTGTGTGTGTGTGTGTGTGAGTGTTTGTGTGTGTGTGTGTGTGTGTGTGTGACAGAGATCAAGAGACAGTGAGAACGATCTTGTGTGAGTGAATTTGTGCATGACTGCAAAAGAGACAGTGTGTGTGTGTGTGTGTGTGTGTGTGTGTGTGTGTGTGTGTGTGTGTGTGTGTGTGTGTGTGTGTGTGTTTCTGCCTGCGTGCACGAAAGTAGAAGACACAGAGTGAGAGAGACTATGAAAAGTGATACCTAGAGGCAGCAGCAATGAGGTTTGCTACCTCTCGACCATACCAATCAACTTTTCCCACAATAAATCTGGACAAATACCTCTCAACCACTTAGATCAAAAGATCTGGACAAAACCAAAAATAATGGTGGGGACAAAGGACCAAAAATAGGGACACTTAAGCACTGCCCTTAATTTTCTGAAGAATATGAAACTCAATTGTCTGTCATTATTTACTGACTTTAAACCTCAATGATCAGTCAGTGATTTGCCAGAAACAACAATTTTATGAGAAACGGACCAAAAATATGAGGCAAAAATCTGGACATTCAGCGAAAATCTGTACAGTTGAGAGGTATGCTGGACAGGACCAAATAATAGGGACAGATTTTAAATATTGCTCTTATAAACTTAAAGTCAATAAGGTTGCCAATAGGTTTACGTACCTCTCAACCACAGTAGACCAATGATATGCTGTTAAGCAAAACGTGTGTGTGTGTGTGTGTGTGTGTGTGTGTGTGTGTGTGTGTGTGTGTGTGTGTGTGTATATATATATATATATATATGTATATATATATATATATATATATATATATATATATATATATATATATATGTGTGTGTATATATATATATATATATATATATATAGATATCTATATATATATTTTTTTTTTTTTGGTACTTTTTATTGTACTTTGGAGCTTTTCTCCCCGGGTCTCTGGCTGAAAATGGACTTCTAGTCCAGCTGGGCCTCCCCGGTAAACAAATGTCAAACAAACAAATAAATTATGCACTTTATTATGCATGGATGATGGCTGGTCCGTGGAAAATTGTCTTACATGAAACCGGTCCTTGGTGCAAAAAAAGTTGGAGACCGCTGCTTTATAAGAATTTTTATAAGCAGAGGTGGTAGAGGAAAAGCAGAGAGGAACTTCCTGTCCACTGATATTCAGATTTGATAATAAAGCTGCAAATACTCTGAGACTGAAATGAAGAAAAGGCTGGCTGAATATGAAACTGCTCAGGAAGAGATGTTTCAAAAAATAATATAATTAGATGACAGAGCATGTAGGGAAAACCTGAGATTTTCAGTTACAGCAGAGAAGCTGGAAGGAACAGACTGCACTAATTTTATGAAAGCACAAATAAGCAACTGGACTTGTATTCCACAGCAGGAGTTGTTAGTTGAAAGGGAACATCATGTGTATGCTCCAAACCTAGCTATAAGACAGCAACCTAGACCTTTAATAGTAAAGATGCAATCCCACCAGCAGAAGGAATTGATTCTGACAAAACTGTGGCAGAATGACAAAATAAAAAGTGGGAGATAGCAGAGTGTTTGTGGAGAATGATTACTCATTGTACACCATGCAAAAGAGGAGTACATTCATTCTACTATTTAGGGAATGTTGAGATGCAGGTGTGAGATTCAAACTGCTGAATCCAGCTGTCTTTAAAGGTATTCTTACCTGGAAGAACAACATCATTTTTGATGAAGTGCATGCTAAGGAGGAAATAGAAAGGTTTGTAAAACAAAAAGTCAGCTGTGAAACAGAAGTAGATTCTGCTTTTTGCTCTTCTGCTAATAAAGACCACAGAGAAACTGTACCTGTGAAACCTTTTCCAGTATTTCAACAGAAAATGGTGGAGAGAAGGAAGGGAGCATGACAGTTGAGTAAAAGAATCGAGAATACATTGGAAATGAAGCAGAGACAGGATATGGGCAATGGAGAACAGTATTAAAACCAGTAACTTACTGTGGGATTACAATGCAACAATTATATTTGTACAATATGACAGAACAAGAAAATCTGGAAATACTGTACTTTTTAAAAACTTGTTGGACTTGGCAGGGACTCTAAACTATATGCCCTACTTCATGTCATTAATTTTCAGAAAAATGTTTTGGGGAGGGGAAGAAAGGGGAGAAGTCTAACTGTAAGTAGAGAAAACATTTTCTTTTCTTAATAGCACTGTATTTGTGGTGTATAGTTTTCTTTGCAAGCCATTTTAAGTGTAATGGGGACTGTACACAGGTGACATTGTTTTTTTCTCCCCACTCTCTCTTTCTTCTTGTACAGTTTTGTGAAATACAAGCAATACAATGTAACAAAAAAGAGCCTGGTTAAAAAGGCATGACAAACTTAAAATGTATATGTTTTTTCTCATTCTTGTGTGGGGAAATGACTGGATTAAGGACCTTAGATTGATTAGTTTTAACAGATGGCAAGTAAATGGAAAATAATATTGAATATTAGGAGGCTATTTTTTCTAGAAACTGCATGTATACTTAGTTGCAATTCTGCAGCTGGTCTTCATGCTTCCATGGAAAACTATTTTTCTGGTGGGGTTTTGCTTTGATTTTTTCTCGTTGATGGTGAACCCCAGGGAAGTTAGGAGTGATTTGACAAAGAAAAGGTCCTGGAGCAACTTTTCTTTGCACTCTGCCTCAATGATGCAGTCGTCCAGGTAAGGGTAAATCTGTATATTTCTCTGTCTGCAGAATGCTATAGCCAGGGCCAAGCATTTGCTGAATACACTGGGAGCAGTAGAGAAGCCAAAGGGCAGTGCAGAGAACTGAAAGTGTTGATAGCCTGCTCTGAAGCATGGGAATTTTCTGCACAATTCCCTGATGGAGATGTGGAGGTAGGCATCTTTTAGGTCTAGTGTCACAAGCCAGGCATTTTGTGTGAGCATAGGCAGGAGCTGCTGCAATGTTAGCAATTTGAATCTGGAGAGCACCAAGGATGTGTTCAGTTTGGATAGATCCAGGATGGGGCACCAAGTGCCCTCTTTTCTGGGAACAATGAATAGTCTGGAGTACTTTTCCTGTTTGATCTGGAGGGACAGGTTCTACTGCCCCCTGGGATATTAGAGTTTGGACCTGTTTCAATGCCTCTGCCCAATGGTTTGGGAGGAGGTCTGGGTACCCTCTTGGAATACGGAGTTAGCTGAAGGAGAACCTATATCCCTGAGAAATTACTTTTTAAGACTCATTGGTCCTTGATTATGTAGATCCAATTGTCCTTGGAGAGGGTGAGCCTTCCTCCTAGTTTTTGATGAGTGAAAGGAGGGCAGAGGGGGGAGGGAGAGTCATTGTGGGTGCTTGCCATAGAAGCTTGGCTAAAAACTCCCTGCCTTAGAAATGGAAATGGTCCATTGTTTGCTTCTTTGCTGGCCCTGGAATAGGGGCCTGGATGGCCTATCCCTGCGGGGCTTACCTTGGCCCTGTCTGCTAGGTCCAGGGAAGGCCCAGTGCTTCGAGGGAAAGTTCCTGCTGAATCTGGGAAGCTGAACTTGAAAGAAATCTTTTACTGTTTGCATACATTTTGCTGTGTCTTCTATCTTTTTAAGCACCTCTGCTTTTTTCCCCAAACAGGCGTCCCTTATCTAGGGGTGCATCAATAAGTTTAGACTTGACATGATCAGGGAGTGGTTGTTCCTTCAGCCATGCATGTCTTCTAATAACAGATCCTGTCACTGCTGCCCTTCTAGAGGCTTCTAGGGGGTCATATCCACACTGTAATGAGTGTATGGCCACTTGACAACCAGAGTGAAGTGAAGTAATTCTGCCAGCTCTTTTGAGTTGGCATAGTCAGGAAAGGTATCAATCTTCTATTTAAATTGTTCCAAAGTGTGCTGTTGATATTTTAACATATGGAACTGACAATTGAGTGCTCTGATACCTAAGGTTGCAGAGGTGTATACTGTGTTACCCTATCTGTCCAGAGCTCTGGAGTCTTTGTCAGAAGGAAGGGGATTCTTGGCAGAACTATTCTTAGCTCCTTTGGGTCCCTGTGTAATGACCTCAGGGTCTGCACAGCAGGATTCTTGCACAGGTATTTGAGAGGATCCAGTACTCTGTAGTAACTGTCAGGTTTAGTTGGAGCAGGAGGCAGGGCACCAGGGGCCAAGTTGGATTCATGGAAAACATCATCCACCACTTCCAAAATAGGTGGGATGGCCAGGGGTCTGTGCTGTGGCAGGTCCAGAAACTCTCTAAGTCATTTCTTTTGACTGTGGGAAGTCTTGAGATTCCCACTGAAAATGTGAAGGGTTTCCCCAAAGGAGAGGTCCTCTGGAGGGGAGGCAGAAGGGATGGATTCCTCTGCATCTGAATCCTCAAACAGGTAAGGGATGTTGTTCCTCTTCAAAAGCAGAATAATCAGATTCCTCAGACTCTTGGTCTGTCATAATTTCTGGAGAAGGATGCCTTTTCCTTTTTGGAGTGGGAGCCTGAGTACCTTGGATAAGTGAAATGATATCCTCTGCCATTTTAAGTAGCAATGAGGTTTGCTACCTCTCGACCATACCAATCAACTTTTCCCACAATAAATCTGGACAAATACCTCTCAACCACTTAGATCAAAATATCTGGACAAAACCAAAAATAATGGTGGGGACAAAGGACCAAAAATAGGGACACTTAAGCACTGCCCTTAATTTTCTGAAGAATATGAAACTCAATTGTCTGTCATTATTTTCTGACTTCAAACCTCAATGATCCGTCAGTGATTTGCCAGAAACAACAATTTT
The DNA here is from genome assembly GCF_019279795.1 of Protopterus annectens. NCBI lineage: Eukaryota > Metazoa > Chordata > Ceratodontiformes > Protopteridae > Protopterus > Protopterus annectens. Next base: position 1,899,572,727 of record NC_056741.1, read on the forward strand.
ATGAGAAACGGACCAAAAATATGAGGCAAAAATCTGGACATTCAGTGAAAATCTGTACAGTTGAGAGGTATGCTGGACAGGACCAAATAATAGGGACAGATTTTAAATATTGCTCTTATAAACTTAAAGTCAATAAGGTTGCCAATAGGTTTACGTACCTCTCAACCACAGTAGACCAATGATATGCTGTTAAGCAAAACGTGTGTGTGTGTGTGTGTGTGTGTGTGTGTGTGTGTGTGTGTGTGTGTGTGTGTGTGCATATATATATATATATATATATATATATATATATATATATATATATATATATATATATATATTTTTTTTTTTTTGGTACTTTTTATTGTACTTTGGAGCTTTTCTCCCCGGGTCTCTGGCTGAAAATGGACTTCTAGTCCAGCTGGGCCTCCCCGGTAAACAAATGTCAAACAAACAAATAAATTATGCACTTTATTATGCATGGATGATGGCTGGTCCGTGGAAAATTGTCTTACATGAAACCGGTCCTTGGTGCAAAAAAGGTTGGAGACCGCTGCTTTATAAGAATTTTTATAAGCAGAGGTGGTAGAGGAAAGGCAGAGAGGAACTTCCTGTCCACTGATATTCAGATTTGATAATAAAGCTGCAAATACTCTGAGACTGAAATGAAGAAAAGGCTGGCTGAGTATGAAACTGCTCAGGAAGAGATGTTTCAAAAAATAATAGAATTAGATGACAGAGCTTGTAGGGAAAACCTGAGATTTTCAGTTACAGCAGAGAAGCTGGAAGGAACAGACTGCACTAATTTTATGAAAGCACAAATAAGCAACTGGACTTGTATTCCACAGCAGGAGTTGTTAGTTGAAAGGGAACATCATGTGTATGCTCCAAACCTAGCTATAAGATAGCAACCTAGACCTTTAATAGTAAAGATGCAATCCCACTAGCAGAAGGAATTGATTCTGACAAAACTGTGGCAGAATGACAAAATAAAAAGTGGGAGATAGCAGAGTGTTTGTGGAGAATGATTACTCATTGTACACCATACAAAAGAGGAGTACACTCATTCTACTATTTAGGGAATGTTGAGATGCAGGTGTGAGATTCAAACTGCTGAATCCAGCTGTCTTTAAAGGTATTCTTACCTGGAAGAACAAAATCATTTTTGATGAAGTGCATGCTAAGGAGGAAATAGAAAGGTTTGTAAAACAAAAAGTCAGCTGTGAAACAGAAGTAGATTCTGCTTTTTGCTCTTCTGCTAATAAAGACCACAGAGAAACTGTACCTGTGAAACATTTTCCAGTATTTCAACAGAAAATGGTGGAGAGAAGGAAGGGAGCATGACAGTTGAGTAAAAGAATCGAGAATACATTGGAAATGAAGCAGAGACAGGATTTGGGCAATGGAGAACAGTATTAAAACCAGTAACTTACTGTGGGATTACAATGCAACAATTATATTTGTACAATATGACAGAACAAGAAAATCTGGAAATACTGTACTTTTTAAAAACTTGTTGGACTTGGCAGGGACTCTAAACTATATGCCCTACTTCATGTCATTAATTTTCAGAAAAATGTTTTGGGGAGGGGAAGAAAGGGGAGAAGTCTAACTATAAGTAGAGAAAACATTTTCTTTTCTTAATAGCACTGTATTTGTGGTGTATGGTTTTCTTTGCAAGCCATTTTAAGTGTAATGGGGACTGTACACAGGTGACATTGTTTTTTTCTCCCCACTCTCTCTTTCTTCTTGTACAGTTTTGTGAAATACAAGCAATACAATGTAACAAAAAAGAGCCTGGTTAAAAAGGCATGACAAACTTAAAATGTATGTGTTTTTTCTCATTATTGTGTGGGGAAATGACTGGATTAAGGACCTTAGATTGATTAGTTTTAACAGACGGCAAGTAAATGGAAAATAATATTGAATATTAGGAGGCTATTTTTTCTAGAAACTGCATGTATACTTAGTTGCAATTCTGCAGCTGGTCTTCGTGCTTCCATGGAAGCAATCTGATAAAGAGAAACTGTCTGTCTGGTTCTCCTGTCTTAATCATGGAGACAATCTGATACAAAGAAACTGGAGACAGTCTGGTGGAATGGGATTGGCTGAGGAAAAAAAGAAAAGAGAAATTGGCTAGGACATAATGTTCTCTGAAAGCAATAAAGGGTTTTCCCAGCTGGAACAGCTTTAAAGATAAGACAAAAACAATTTGATTTGAAGTAAAGTTTTCTCAGTTTAGGTGCTTTTGTTTTTTTTTTCTTTTTCCGCCCTTCTTTTTTTTTGTTCAGTTTTACTAAATGTAGGCACTGCAATGTAAAGAAAGTGAGAGAGGAAGGGTCTGGTTAAGAGAGTATGACAAAAGAAAAACCAGTGTGCTTTTTCTTATGCTCGCATACGGAAATAACTGGGTTAAGGCCCTAGGTGTTTATCCAGTTACAAGTTTAATACAAAGCATATAAATGAAAAAGAATACTGAATGTTATAAGGCTTTTTTTCTGATAAACAGGGTATCCTTAACAAGTTTGTGTCTGGTTTGCATGTTACTAGTATACAATTTGTTAAAGAGAAGCGGCTTGGAGAAAGTGTTTACTGGAAGTATTCAAGTGTTTTATCAGCTGGAAAAGCTATAAAGATAGACAAAATCAAATAGCACTTACTAATAGAACAGTCTGTACCATGTGTCTTAGCATGATTAACCTTTCTTTGACGTTAACTCTAGCCTCTCTGTGTGACTGCCAACTTATTAGGAAGCAAAAGCTTCAATATTTGAAGATGTACATAGTTTTGTGTGCTGCTATTATTAAGTTGATATGTTTAGGGGGGATGGTTGTTCGGTTTGAGGGTTTTCAGAAAAAAACAAAAAGTTATGCAAGATGTGGCATAGGCTCAAATGGATATCACAAGAAACAACTGTATAACAGAACAACCTGCCGAACAGTATATGCACATAACATAAAACTTGGAACTAGACATTTAACAAAAAAGCAGTTATACATAAAAAGGTGGTAATAACTACATAAAAATGATGCTTTCTGTAATGTCTTTTAATCTGAATGGTCTTACAGACAAATATAAAAAAGAAAGAGTAGTGAACTATAGTAAAAAATGTGGAGTGCAAGCAGCTATGCTACATGAGGAAAGAACTGAACATGCAAATTTGATAAAGAAAGGTTTTCAGGATGGTTATTCAGTGGAATACCCGGGGCAAAGAAAAGGGGCGTATGTGTAGTAATACTGATTGCAAGAGGAGCTTCAATAGTGAGAAAAGAGGGGGGGAAAAGATAATAATGGAAGATATATACTATTGAGGGGCTACTAGCAAGGGAGGAGGATTACACTGATATGCATTTACATTCCATCTAAAACTGCTATAATGGAGCTTAAGAAAATTCTGGAAGAAATAATCAGCTTTCAGCAAGGAACATTACTTATAGGTGGAGACTGCAATTTGGTTTGCAACAGTGAAAATGTGTCTGGGAGGCCTAGAAGGGAAAATATAACAAAGGAGGGTTGATTTTTTAAGAAATTTATGAAAATGTTTGGCTTGGAAGATGTGCAGTCAGTAGTATGAGTTTGGGGTGAATTTACATATTATTCTCCAAGAAACAAACACTGGGCTAGGCTAGACAGAATTTATCTCACAGGAACATGTGCATTTAATTGAAGGTCTTGAAAGACACCCAATAACTATTTCAGATCATATGCCAACAATCTCTAAAATAAAATTGCAAGGTATGAAATAAAAATGAGACACTAGCACCTTTCCCACCTATACGTTGAAAAGAGAGGAATTTAGGGAATGGGTTTTGGAATTAATTCAGGAGCTACTAGAGAAGGCAGAATTTTTTTTCCTGAAAATACAGCTAGGGAGTGTGATAAAATTAAAGTGGTGTTTAAAACTAGGGTAGAAATAAAGAAAAGGGAGATATGGTTAAGAAGTAGCAAGAATTATTTAGGCTGACAATGTTAAAAGTATTGCAGAATAGGGGGAATCTCTCAGAAAAAGAAAAGGAGCAACTGCAGAATGATAAACACAAAATAAGGGATTATCTCAATATGCACGAGATTAGAAAGACTGCTGTCAAGCAACTGTTTTTGAAAATAATTCTAGAGCACAAAAACTTTTAGCACAACGACTCGGGCAACAGAGAGTGGAAAGGGCTGTCACCAAGCTCAGGGAGCCTATACAAGGAAGATAACAAGAGATCCTGTAGAAGTATTAGAAATATTTCAGAAATTTTATGAAAGTTTGTATAAAGCAGAGAAATATGGAAATCAAGACAAGGTACAAATGGAAATGTTTATGGAAGAATTAGATATGCCAAGGTCAGCTGTAAATGAGGCTCAATTACTAACAGGATAGGAAGAGATGAGATAAAAATGGCTATGTTTAAACAATCTATAGGAAAGTCCCCAGGAACAGATGGTATTCCTGTGGAAGTTTGGAAGCTAGGAGGGAAAATTTGATAAAGATCTGGAAGGTTTTGCTTAACAGTATTTTAAGAGGGGTAGAAGTAACGGCATCCTGGAAGAAAGTGGTGGTAATAGTAATACCTAAAGAGGGTAAACATCCATCAGATCCAGCTTCATACAGGCCCATTTCAATACTAAACCATGACTACAAAATGTTTATGGCTAAAAGAATGGCAAAAGTGATACCAAAATTGATAGATATAGATCAGTGTGGTTTTGTGGAGGGGAGGCAAACATTTGACAATATTAACAGAACATTGATGATCCAGAGGGAAGCAGAATGTAAGAAAATACCACTGTTATTGCTGGGTCTTGATGCAGAGAAAGAATTTGACAGAGTAAACTGGGACTTCATGAGCAGGGCAATGGAAGCATCTGATTTCCCTGATACAATTATAATGTTGATTAAGAGTATATATGAGGGATCGGAGGTAAAAATTAAAGTGGGTGGGGTCCTCTCTGATAACATGTTTGAGTAGAGGAACCAGGCAAGGTTGCCCGGTTTCCCCTTTGTTGTTTGCATTATATTTGGAACCACTGGAAAAGAAAATAAAGGACTCAGAAATTCAAGGATATAATTGGTATGGTAGTCAGGGAAAAGCTGGCTCTATTTGGTATATTTTACACATGACAAATCCAGAAAGAGAAATTACAGTGTTATGGGCTATTTTAAGACAGTTTCAAATCTTCTCAGGATATAAAATTAATGAAGCTAAAACAAAGGCAATGGTGGTAAATTATGTACCCATACACGAATTGGTCGAACAATACTTATATTTATGGGTACATGATAAAATTAAGTATTTAAGAGCATGGATTAGCAATGACTCTCCTGTGGCAGCTAAAGATATGTGGGGAAGAGACTAAACAGAAGATAATACAAACACTGAGAAACTGGAAGCATTGTTATATGGATATGGATATCAAGACACAAGCAATTAAAACGTTTTTAGTCCCTTTAATCTTATACACAAGGCAGGCATATTTTTATCAACCAGAGCAGAAGCTGTGGATAGCAATTAAAAAAAGTTGAAAGATTTTTACCTGGGAAGGGAAGATAGCAAGGGTCAAGAGGGATAAGATGACTCTTCCAACAGACCAAGGCAGACAAGGATTACCCAATTTGATGAGATATTTTAGAGAACAAAATTAAGGCTCTTACACATATCACAAGCAGAAAAAGTACAGTTGCGTACACTTACCATAAATGTAGATGTTTGAGTGTATTCACTGTTGCAGTCATCACACATGGGTTATATGCCTGCAGGTAGCCCTCAGTCGGCCCGAATACCAGAGACGTAGTATTTCTGCGTCAGATGCGGTCACTCCATGACTGACGTCAGGTCGTCAGGGGTATAATAACAGGCAGCTGACACCATTACATCAATTTTTCTTGCCCCAAATGTTAGGAGCCCCCCAATAGGGAGCTAAGTTATGGTGGGGGAAAACACCACCAGTAAAAAGTAAATACCATTATCCCTGAAAATGGGGGAGGGTAGTAAAAGGCACAGAGTTCAGAGAGAGAAAACCAGGGGGATGGAGCTACGGAAACCAGGACTGCAACAGTGAATACACTCGAACATCTACATTTATGGTAAGTGTACACAACTGTACTATGTTCTTCGTGTTTCACTGTTGCAGTCATCACACTTGGATAGATTCCCAAAGCTGAAAAAGGGTGGAGGCAGTCAAGAAGAGTTAGGGCTGGCTAGAATGCCTTGCAGGACTGCTGTTGCAAAACCTGCCCTGGATTTGGAAAAGATAGGCAGGTGGTAATGCATGGTGAATGTGTGTACAGAACTCCAGGTAGCAGCTTCCAGGATCTCCCTGGTAGGGACTCCCCTGAGGAATGCTGTAGAGGAAAAGTTGCCCTAGTGGAATGTGTTCTGACCCCCTGAGGGGTTGGTTTCCCATGGTGCTTGTAGCAGAAATTAATGCAATGTGCTATCCATTTGGAAACTGTTTGCTTTGAAATGGTCTTGTCCTCTGCCCCTGCTGCAAAGCTGACTAGTAACTGGTCAGATTTTCTGAAGGGATAAGTCCTATCAAGGTAGAATCTGAGCTGTCTGTGCACATCCAAGGAGTGCAGGATCCTTTCCCCTTTATTTTGAGGGTTAGGGAAGAAGGTAGGCAAATGGATAGACTGGTTGAGAGCCACACTGGACACCAATTTAGGCAGGCTAGCCAACTTTAATAAATGTACAAAAATGTACAAAAATCTACTAGATGTCAATGCTAATGTGTTTTCATTTCTCCTCACTATAACTACTGCTTGCAAATGTCATGAAACTGTCTACTTTTGAAAGTCAAAATATTAACTGTAATTGCTTACTTGTATTTGTCTGCATTGCTACGTTCACCTTTGTTTCTGTTATATTGTCCTTATTGCTATGTTTTATTATGTATACTCTGGAGCTTTTCTCCCCGGGCCTCCGCTGAAAATGGACATGTATCCAGTCGGACTATCCCAGTCAACAAATGTAAAATAAATAAAATAAATAAATAAATAAAAGATGAATCTTCTGGAGGAGAGGCAGAGGGAATGGATTCCAATGCATCAGAATCCTCATAATTCATGGGCCGACTAAGGGCTACCTGCAGGCAGATAACCCAAGTGCGATGACTGGAACAGTGAAACACGAAGAACATCTATAATTCAAAGTGGAAAGGAATGATGATGATATGGGGGAGCTCAAGAAATAAGAAGAGATTGAGATGTTGGATGCAGACTCTTAAGAAGAATAACAAAAATCATACAGAGTATTATATTCATAAAATAGCAGGGAGTATTCTAAGAACTAAACCAGCATAAGAATGGAGAAAAGAGATTCTGCAGATAGGGATGACTGAGGATAGGGATACAGATAACAGGCAAGAGGGGGCTGGAATTTATTGGAGAAAACTAGCAAAGGAATCAGTGTATTGGGAGCAAATAACTAGAAAGGGAAAGGTCATAAAATGGGAGGAGGCCAATAATTTATTTGGACTGCAGGTTAGAGATTGCCTTCCCTATCAAAGATTGATATCAGAGTACAGCCAAAGAGAAAGAAATAAGGGGCTCTTAAATGAAAAACAGCAGTGGTAGAGTTTTTAATAGAATCTAGAACAGAAGCTGCCGTTAAAAAAAGGAATAATAACTACAGCACATAAAATATTGCATGATAACTAAAACAGTCATTCAGAAGAGCTTAGAAAGGATTCAAAAGAGAGACTGAATAAGCAATTCACAAAAAGACAATAGGGGACATATGTGTATCTCCCAAATATACAAAAAAGTCTAGAAGATTTTACGATATTTGCCTGGAAGCATTTACATAGGTATTTTTATATACCAAGTAGACTCCAAAGAACTTTTCCTCAGGTGGATAGCAAATGTTGGAGGTGTGACGGGCAGAAAAGAGGTGGCTGGAAACATATTTTTGGAGTGCAGTGAGTTGGTAGACTTTAGGGATTCCCTACGGACCTCTCTGTCAGAGATGCTAGGTGAACAGATTGAATTGACTGGGGAGATGATTTTTTTGAGCTATGACACAGAATCGGAATTGCCAAGACATAGAAAAGCCTTGCTGAGTTTAACTATGGTAGCTGCCAAAAAAGCAATTACTAGAAAATGGAAATCAAAAGTCTAAACCAACTTTGTTAGAAGTAGTGAATATAGTAACAGAGATAAAACAATGAATTGAGATCTTTACAAAAGGGAAAGAGCAAACTATATAGGAAAACATGGGAATTGTGGGAACAATGCATGCAGAGAAGGAACAAGGTTTAAGAGGCAGGATTTTAATGAGCCATACGATGCTTAACTGACAATGACTGGATAGATTATAAGTCATGTACAATGTTTGCAACTACAGTTGTTTCAATTGTATCTGTGATGTATAACATTTGAAACTAAAGTGGTGTCAATGTTGTTCGTTTTTCATTTATATAAATGTAAGACTGCCTACGTCATGTGTGTTAATTTAATAAAGATGTTTCTTGGGGAAAACAAATATTTTCCTTTTAAGCTTGCTGATATTATGATTCCACCATATAAGTTTGCTTCTGGGGTTTACTCTGCACTTATTCTTGTGGGGAATAGGTGCGTACATGCAGCTGTTTACATGCTTGTATAGTGCGGTGTACACTCCTCTGTATTCAGTGCAGTTTAGTGAGTTTGGCGGGAATTCAAAGCTTATCAATGTGTCACTTAGGAGCAGGCACCACAGACAAAACCTCTTCCATTTTGATACATATGATTTTCTAGTACCAGTTTTCCTTGCCTCCTTTATTACCTGTAGCATGTACGAATACTGGGTCTAACTTAAATCAAATGCATCATTCAAACTGAGACTGTGAGCCTTCAGGTTGGAGTAGAAAAGAAAGCCATTCTGTCGAGTCAGCAAATCCATCCTGTGGGATAATGACTGGTGACTGTCCTTGGACAGCTGAAAGAGAAAAACAGTGTTGTCTATGCCAAAAGGGGGTTCACCAAGAGGATCTAGGGTTTTTCTTTCTTAATTTTCAGGAGGTTCTCATACAGGAATTTCCTTTTCCTAGAGTTGGAGATGCCATCGGTTGCCCAGGTTATCTTGCAAGGGGTCCTGTTGTAAAATATTTTAAGCTGATGATTGAGCATGAAGACAAATAAATCTGTGGAATATCCCACTGGTAGATAACCTGAAGGAAGAATTCCCCTGTTCAGCATCCATTCATGGAGATCTGCCCTTAATCTTCGCATACTGTGAAGGTGTTCTGCTCTCATGGGATGTACACAGCTTGGAGAAAGAGGGTGTCATGAATCAGAATGTTCCAAATCATTTTAAGCCTACACAGGGGTGAGACTTTGTGCCTCCCATTTTCTGACACACCGTTCAACAGCTGTCTGTTTCTGAGAACTGGAAAAGTTCCTGGGGATCAAAGATGATGCAAGAATTAGAGTCAAAATCAATACTTTCATATTTTTTATACTTGTATGCTGTTTTAGTACCCTGCTGACCAAATTCCCTGCACTTCAAAATACTCATGACAGAAAGGGCCTGACTTGGAGGAGTAATGCCTGTGAAATTTTGGCGCACACAAAAGAAAAGTTCTTTAAACCCCTCTGTATTTGTAACCCTGTCTTCTAACGATTTCTGCAGACGTCAGCTTTGGCCGGCTAAGAACCTGCTGTATTCAACTGGACTTATACGAGAATTTAAGTGCCTTTATCTGCTCTTTTTTTTTCAAAAAAATACAGTATTTAAATTGATTTTAACTGTATAGAAGGAATATTAACTGAACTGGAAGTTAGTCAGTGTTTGCTGAATTTTGTTATTTGCTACTAATTACAGGTGTGGGGGTAGTCACATTCTTTGATTTCCTGTCCTTGCCTATTTAAGTGGTACAGTGTGAAATATTTTCTGCTTAAAAACCTCAGCTTTGGCCGGCTAAGAACCTGCTGTATTCAACTGGACGTATAAGAGAATTTAAGTACCTTTATCTGCTCTTTTTTTTCAAAAAAATACAGTATTTAAATTGATTTTAACTGTGTGGAAGGAAAATTAACTGAACTGGAAGTTTTCATTCTGCTCTTCAGTTAGTCCCACCCACCCTCCCTGTTTTTGTTTTGGTGTTAATCTTAGTGGCCTTGCAACTGCCCGCTCCTCTTGTAAATTTGTGTTTGGATACTCCTTCTGGGCCCATCTCATTTGCTCACTCAACTGAGTGCAGTGAGATCATATTCTGAATTCAGGCACTCCTACTGTGTACAAAGAGAGCATCTGGGGAAAAAAAAAATGTAAGCTTGTTTCCTGCCTTTCCTGTTAAGTGGTATAGACTATATGTAGTCTTCTGAGCCCCCAAGCCCTTCTGTGTTGGAGGGAAGCCTTCTAGCTTAGTTTTTTTTTTTCTTATAACTAGCCAGTTTTCTAGTTTCAGCACTCAAATCTGTTTCTTTGATCTCATCACTTGTTCAGAAAAAAAAAAAATTCATCTGCTTTTACTGTACTTGTGTTTCTACCTACATTTTTTTACTTTTGCATCATCTTAAAAGTACTCAGTTGTATTTATTACTGCTTGGTGTAACTCATTCTAAGCCTTTTGGTTTAAACACTTGGGCTTCGGACCAGTTGTTTTGCACTGAAAGGGTTTGTGGTCTGCACTGTAGTGGCAGAACAGGTAGCTTACATCCTTCTAGGTTGGGAACTGCTGATTGAGGGCTCAGTGTCTGTTATTCTAAAAGTGTATTAATTCTGGTTTAAGCACTTGGGCTTTCAGGCCAGTTATTTTACATTAAGAGGGTTCGTGGTCTGCACTCTTGTGGGAGGAGAGACTGGACTCTGCCCTTCTGAGCTGGGAATTTCTGGTTGAAGGCTTATAGTGCATGCATATCTGAACTGCTTCTTACTGAAGTTGGTGCGCCTTGTTTGCTGTGGCATAGACTGGATTCGGGCCTGCTGGATCTAGCTTTGTTTGTGTAACTTCAGCACTAATCCAGGCATTCTCTAAAGTATTCAATTGTATTTATTACTGCTTGGTAGTAACTTGATTAAAGTGTAGCTATCATTCTAAGTCTTTTGGATTAAGCACTTGGGCTTCAGACCAGTTGTTTTACATTAGGAAGGTTTGTGGCATGCACTGTGGTGGCAGGACAGGTAGCTTTCATCCTTCTAAGTTGGGAACTGCTGATTGAGAGCCCAGTGTCTGTTATTCTTAAAGTGTATTAGTTCTGGTTTAAGCACTTGGGCTTTCAGGCCAGTTATTTTACATTAAGAAGGTTTGTGGTCTGCACTCTTGTGGGAGAAGAGGCTGGACACTGCCCTTCTGAGCTGGGAATTTCTGGTTGAAGGTTTATAGTGCCTGAATATTTGAACTGTATCTTACTGAAATTGGTACACCTTGTTTGCTGTAGCATAGACTAGATCCAGGCCTGCTGAATCTAGCTTTGTTTATATGCTTGTTGTTTGTTTGCTTATTATTTCCCTGGAACGCTAATTCCACCTAATACGCGGCTTCTCAGCGCTTCTGTGGATCACTAGTGATATCTGCATTGCTTAATGTACTTATTTTCCTTGTTTCACTTGAAAGAAAGTTACTGTTTGTCGTTTTTGCATTTAAGTTACCTGTAACACTTTGCACTTAACTTACCTGGCACTTGCTCACTACAGCAATTATATAAGTCAGCACTAAAAATTAAAAGCACTACACCCTCACTCCCCACTGGCCCTGGTTTTCAATTATTAAGGAATTCCCAATATTATTATAGCATGTCCAAAGGTCAGTTGTCAATCTCCTCTCCGGTCCAGCTGGTGAATCTGGGAATATTGAGGCAGTGTTACAACTGCCTCATGTACACAGACAACCCTCTCCTCCTCCCAACAAATTCCAACACATGTGAGAGATGCAACCATATAGCCAAACTGGAGGCTAAGCTCTCTCACCTCAGTACTGGCATAACCAGTCAGGAGGAGAAGGAAACCACACTCACTACAATTCCAGTCTCACATAGACCTACCACGACAGCAAACCAAACACATAATCGCACAAAACATACTGGAGGCTCTAAATCAAGATCTGCGAAGCAGCAGAGACCTCCAAAGCAGACACCCAAGCAGCCGCTACCCCAAAACAAAACACGTGCAACACATATCTCACAAAGCCAGTGTGCCGAACAGTCACAGCCCTTAAGACTAAGCAACACACCTGATACACTTGTAATAGGTGACTCTATCATCAGGCACACTGACGTCCCGCTCACCAGGCTGAACAAGGAGAGGGTCACGGTGAGCAGCCTGTCGGGCGCTAGGATCCGCCACATAACACAAGCACTCAGGTCACTCCAAGGCAAGTACAAATATGACTCAGTCATTGTCCATGCTGGTGTGAATGACCTGAGACGTACCTCCCTGGACTACATGAAAAGAGACATAAAGGAGCTCTCTGAGCATGTAGCCCAGGCTGGTATGACCCTTACCTTGAGTAGCATCTTACCCTCACCAAGAATGATGCCACAATATGAAGACAAGATGATCAATTTCAACAATTGGCTTAAGTACTGGTGTCATTCAAAGGGGATCCAATGCCTGTCAGCTTGGGATGATATGCTCGACAAGCCACGATGCTTCGCTAGGGACGGCTTGCACCTGTCACCCCTGGGCTTTCGGATATTGGCAAAGGCTCTTGCTACCCCCATAGTGCCTTTTTTAGGCAAGGCTCAAAAGACAAACCCACCTCCATAGGTATCACAAGGGATAAGAAACTAAGAGTAATGCTACTCATCGCCAGAAGTCTAAACCTCAAGATGCATGCACTCGAAACTCTCCTTAGCATGGAGAACATCGATATCTGTGCAGTAACAGAAACCTGGTTCAGGGCTCCCGAGAGCACCCCAGCACTACCAGGTTATACCTCATACCATGCTTTTCGGCCCCCAAAACTTGGACCGAACCACAAAGGAGGGAGTATCGATATTCATCAAAGATACCCACACCTCCAGGTTGGTGGCAAAGCACGAAGCATCAGAGACTATCCATGTGCAACTAACAGTGGGTAAAACTGCCTTCTAGTTTATAGCCTGCTACAGACCACCCTCCCAAACCCAGGAACCCCACTCGGCCTTCCTGAGAACACTGGAAAATATGAAGGTCTCTCCAAACACCATTATATTGGGTGACTTCAACTACCCAAACATAGACTGGGAGCATTACTCCAGCTCCAACACCCTAGCCCAAAGGTTCCTAGAATTTATAAACTCAAATGCTATGGAACAACTTGTTACCACTCCCACAAGAGGGGAAAACATACTGGACCTGATCATCACCAACATGGGGACTCTATGCTCCAGACCAGAAGTGTATCCCTCACTGGTAAGATCAGACCATAAACTAATCTCACTGGATATTCACATCCCGACCCCACCCCCTGCCCAGAAAACCACAGTGAAAAACTTCTCTAAAGCAAATTTCACACTCCTCAAAACTGAGGTGGAATCCTTCAAAGCCCCTGGGCCTGTGGAAAATACAGCCCAGACAGCAGAATCCTTTATAAACGCATTCTATGAACACCTTCAGTAATGCATGGATCATGCAATCCCAAATAAAACCAAGACCCATTCCTCCAAAGGCAGACGTCCTGTCTGGTGGACCCCAGCCATAAACAAACTATACAATAGAAGGAGGAAGCTACTAAATGATAGAGCAAAATCCCAAAAAGGGAAGGCATCACTGATCAGTATTAGCAAAAAGCTACGGGCACACATAAAATTGTCTAAGGCCAGCTTTGAGAGAAAAATTGCACAGGACACTAAGGATAATCACAAGGCTTTCTTTAGTTATGTTAGGAACCTGGGTGGTAATTCCCAGATATGCTCAGAATTAGTCCAAAATGACGAAAAATACACCGAACCCACAGACATTGCCAACATCCTAGCTGACAGGTTCCGCGCAAACTCCCCCCCCCACCAAAAGGGCAAATATCTATCCCAGCAGACTGCTGCCCCCCTGACATTTCAGATGCTCAGGTAAGAGCCGCCCCCTCCAAAGCAAAAAACACAGCATCAATGGGACCAGACGGTGTCCCGGGCTGCGTCCTACATGAACTCCAAGAAGAGCTAAACCCAAACATAAAACTACTGTTCAATCTCAGCCTTACTACAGGATATGTGCCCAAAGAGTTGCGTACAGCAACAGTGGTCCCTCTCCATAAAGGTGGTGCCTCAACGGATCCTGGAAACTATCGCCCCATAAGCCTGACTAGCTTGGTCTGCAAAGCTATGGAAAGGATCATCATGGACCTCATAAATAAAGATATTGGGGACCTACAAACACTGGATCCTACCCAGTTCGGCTTTGTTAAGGGCAGATCCTGCCTCTTAAACCTGGTTGATTTCTTTGAAACAGTCACCAAGGCCATTGACGAGGGGAAGGTGGTCCACACAGCCTACCTGGACCTCGCAAAAGCCTTCGATACAATACCCCACTCGGGCATTATAGATAAGCTCACCAGCTTAAATATAAACCCCTATGTCACTAGATGGATTGCAAACTGGCTCAAGGACAGAACCCACATGGTTAGAATTGCTGGAGCCATGTCAGTCTCCAAACCAGTTACAAGTGGTGTCCCACAAGGCTCAGTCCTGGGACCTCTCTTGTTCGGTATATATTTCTCGGAGGTACAGGCCAACACTGAAGGACTGTGGCTGACGAAGTTCGTAGATGACTGCAAACTGGGCGCCATAATCGACTCTCCAGCCGACACAAGCATCCTCCAAAAGGGCCTCATGGAAACAGACAACTGGTGCCAGAGCCATGGCCTCAAGCTAAATGCCAAAAAGTGTATAGTCATCCCCTTTGGCAAAAACAAAGTGCCCACAAATTACCACATAGGTGGTAATCCATTAAGTACAGAAGAAGTAATTAGGGACCTGGGGACCCAAGTTGATAGCAATCTCTCATTTGACAACCACGTGGCCAAAGTGGTTAGAAAAACATTTTATATAGCCCACCTAATCATGAAGGGATTCACATCTAGATCAGGGGACGTCATTGTGCCTCTTTACTCATTCCTCATCAGGCCCATAATTGAGTACAATGCCCCTTTTGGGATGTACCTTACCAGACACCTGCAGCAACTGGAAAGACCCCAAAAGTACCTCACCAAGGGGATCAAAGGGCTCAAATAGATGCCATATGCTGCCCGGTTAAAGAAACTCCAGCTCTACTCAGTGGCATACCGCCTGTTCAGAGGCGATCTGTGCCTGACGTATAAAGCCATGTCCAACCCGGAATTAATGGACATGCTGCACCTCAGAAAATCCAAATCCCATCGAGCTACGCTCGAGAGACTTGAACCTCAGCACTGAAATAAATAGGACATGCTGGAGGGACAGATTCATAACCCAGAGGCTCCCTTCACTCTGGAATAAAATCCCAGTCCAGGTTAGGCAGAGTCCCTCATTGACTCTCTTCAAGAGGAATCTTGAGGAGTGGATGGGAGATTGTAGGTTTACCCCGGGTATCACTTCTGTGTCACTGTTAGACAGAGGCACAGTATACTAACCTCGAAAAAGGGCATAGCAAAATAAATTTAAAATGGGTGGCGAAAGCCAAACACATTCTGGCTAGGCTTATAAATGCCCTAGGGCAGATAGCCTAGTATGAACCTATGAACCTATAAGGAAGTCCTAATTTAAAACAGCATCCAAAAACTTAGCTTTTATATCTACTGAGAGGGACTGCAGTCTTGACTTTCTCAGTACTGAAACAGAAGCAGCAGCTCTGGAAGAAGTATCCGCCACATCATAGGTACACTTTATGGAATATCATGCAAGTTGACTGCATTGTTGACTAAGTTACCGTCATAAATGTCTGGCGTAGTTGGCGTAGTTTTGTTCATGTTATCACAGACTGACAGGTGAACTACAAGCATGAACATCTGATAATAGCTTAAAAGGCTAGTGTAGCTGATGTACAATTTTTTCCCATATCTAAACAGGGCACGACAGTCCCTATCATTTTGAAAACCCTGGATGAAGGAAAACGTTTAGAGGGCATGACAGCATCAGTGGAAAATAACAGCATGGTCAGAAGTTGGAATTTTGTGTATTTGTGAGAATCTGGAATTTTACAGTACTCTGCCAGGCTTTCTAGGTGCAGGTGGCTGTGACTCGAGGTTAATGAAGCAGAGAGGCATTCTCTTAACACTGGTGGGAATGGAAAGGGTTGGGGACATCCATGTGCAAGAGATCATAATAGCTCTTTCCCTCTCATAGATTTGCCTGCTCTTCCAATAGAAAAACTACATCATTTTCTGATTACCTTCCCCAAAGGAAAGGTCTACCTGAGGGGAGTCAGAGGACATGGTGTCATCAGGATCAGACTCATATCCAGGAGCGGAGGAGTGAGTTTGAGAAAATCTAAATTTTCAGATTCAAACTCTGAAGAGGAATTTTCTTTGCCTTCTGAAAATGTGTCATTTTCTTTTAAGAGGGGCTACAATGACAGGAAAAAAGAACTAATGGGGCTTTGAGAGCCATTAGAGCTTAAAATAATCCATGAGAAATCTGTTGCCATTCATGTTGTGGGATGTGGAAAGACAATTGATTTTTTTCTTCTTCTGAGGAATCCAAAGAAACTACATGTGTGAGACGCAACTCCAACTGGGGAAGTTCTTGCAAACTAAAACCTAAGTTGTTGCATCTGGGGACCTTCTGAAATCATGAATTGTGGCTTTGCCTTCAAGGCCTTAGTGGTTGTCAGACTGGATGGATTTGAAGGGTTTCCCATGTTGGCCTCCAGCATGGTTGTGACAGAGAACAGGCCCAGAGGTCAGACAGTCTGTGGGCTTTTCAACTACCTCAGCAGGTAAGTCCAACACCAACCATTCAAAGGAATCAAAAGCAGTGCCACTTTCCTTTGATTTCTTGTATTTCTTTATCATTTGTGGGAGGACATCTGAGATGGAAACTTAAGAGTTCATGGTGTCTTGCACTAAATTTGTCAACCACTTTTTCTTTAGATAAACCTTCATAAGGAAAAATATGGCGCCAAAATGTTTTTGGGATGAAAGCCTGGCAAACGGTACACACACATTATGCTTGGGTTCTAATAAAAAAAGAAAGACTGAGAATGTCTACCTTTTGATGAATTTTGCTTAACTCAGGGCCATAGACTGAGAATGTCTACCTTTGGAGGACGTTTGCTTATCTCAGGACCATTTGCTTCACTTCAATGATTTTTTTTTTTAAACAAGAAACACCTTTATTAAATTATCATGTATGACATAGGCAATCTTACATTTATATAAATGAAAATAAACCAAACCGACACAATCTTTGTTGCAAACATTATACATTACAAGCCATGCACACAACTATAGCTGCAAACATTACACATCATTTGTAATATATCCAGTCATTGTCAGTCAGCCATTACGTAGCTCATTCAAATCCCGCCTTCTTTTAAATCTTGTTCCTCCTCTCCATGTACTGATCCCACACTTCCCATTTTTTTCCTATGTAATTTGCTCCTATCCTTTTCTAAATATCCATAATTTCAGTTGTTTTACCTCTGTTACTACCTTCGTTACTTCTAGTAAAGTTGGTTTAGACTTTGAATTTTCATCTTCTAGTAACTGCTTTTTTGGCAGCCATCATAATCAAGACTCAGCAAGGCCTTACTATGTATCATAGTTCAAAAAAATAATTTCCTTACTTAAACCAATTTGCTCACCCAGCATCTTTAACAGAACAGTCTGGAGGGAATCTTTAAAGTCTGCCAACTCATTACACTCCCAGAAAATATGTTCCCGGTTACCTCTTTCTTCCCCATCATACCTCCAATATTTGCTGTCTACCTGAGGAAATATTCTTTGGAGTCTATTTGGGGTGAAAAATACCTATGTAAACACTTCCAAGCAAAGATCCTCAATCTTCCAGATTTTGTTGCATATTTTGGAGACATACATATATTCCCCCATTGTTTCTTTGTGAATTGCTTATCCAATCTCTATTCCCAATCCTTTCTATTCTCCTCTCATTGATTCCTATAGTTATCATACAATTATTTTTTATGCTCTACTAATTATTCCTTTCTTAATGGCAACTTCTGTTCTACATTCTATTAAAAACTCTACCAGTGCTGGTCTTTCATTTAGGAACACCATATTTCTTTCTCTATGCCTATACCGTGATACAAATTCTTTATAGAGAAGGAAATCTCTAACCTGCAGTCCAAATAAGTTCTTGCCATCTTCCCTTTCTATTAACTTTTCCCCTCTACTTATTTGCTCTCAATACCCTGGTTCTTGTGCCAGTTTTCTCCAATAAATTCCAGCCCCCCTCTTGCCTAAAGTTTGTATCCCTAATTGCAGTCACACCTATTGGCAGAATCTCCTTTCTCCATTCCCGTGTTGGCTTAGTTCTTAGAATACTTTCTGCTACTTTACGAATATAATATTCTGGTATGATTACTGTTATTCTCCTTAAAGATCTGCATCCAAAATCCCAGTCTCTCCCTGTCTCTTGTGCTATCCCCTGCTTCATTATCATCATCATCTCTTTCCATTTTGAATTGTTTTCTGCTTGTGTGATGTATAGCAGCCTTAAATGTATTGCTCTGAAACAGCCCTTCAAATTGGGTAATCCCAATCTGGCCTGTTCTGCTGGAAGAATAAGCTTATCCCACTTGACTCTTGCCATCCCCCCCCCAGCCCTTTATTTGATGATATTAACAAAAACACAGAATTCAAAATAAAAAGGAGGAAGGGTTCACAGCACAAAGGCAATCTCTGTGTTTTTAAACAGTTTGATAGCGTAAGGAAATGACATCCCCTTGCTTCCCAGCCTGGCAACAAGAAAGGTCTGAGGGTTTTGATGTCCCTACATCTCTTACATACCGGCATAGAAGCCTTTCTGCCTAGGGCTAAGGGATGCATGGCACATGAAGAAGGAGCAATCTGAGGTATGGCATACTGGCCGGATTTATGGTATCTATTGCAGGATACATCCTGGTTAGAATTACTGTAATAGTGATCTAATTAACATCGTCAGTTTTTCCACTGAAGCAAGTGCCATGTTCACAAAAGCAAGCAATTTTAGGTTACATTTTTATATTGCTAGGTGAAAAGAGGTTGTTGCAACATAGCACTTCAAGTCAAGTCAAAGGAAACTTTATTGTCATTCAGAAAGTACAGTTTTGTACCTACTATAAATGTAGATGTTCGATTGTAGACACTGCTGCAGTCATTACACTTGGGTTATCCTGCCGTCAGGCGGTTCCCCAGTCGGCCTGAGTTCCAAAGTCTTGGTCCGGCGTTGGTTGCTGTCGCTTCTTCCCTGACGTCAGTGTGCAAGGGGGATATTAGATGCAGCCGACGCCAATTTCTTCAGTTTTTCTTGCCCCAGATGTCAGGTGCCCCCAAATAGGTAGGCCTTGCAAATTGCTAGTAAAATATATAATAGAAAAGCAAACAACCATTTTTAATTACCAGCAAATACTCCCTTTAGGAAATAAGGGTAGAAGAGCTAGGTACGTACCAGAAAGTAAGAGGGGAAGGAAGGAGGGTAACCTGGACTGCAGCAGTGTCTACACTCGAACATCTACATTTATGGTAGGTACAAAACTGTACTATGTTCATCGTGTGACACTGCTGCAGTCATTACACTTGGGTGGAATCCCAAAGCTGAGGTAGGGAGGATGGATCTATAAGGCATTAGGAGTGGCTATAAGGCCCTGCAGCACAGCAGTGGCAAAGCCAGCTCTGGATTTGGAATATAAAGGCAAATGGTAATGTTTGGTGAAGGTATGGACAGAACTCCATGTTGCTGCTTCTAAAATATCCTTAGTAGGCAGTTGAAGTGGCCGTTGCCCTGGTGGAGTGAGATCTAATGCTGCTAGGTACAGGTTTCCCATGGTGGGTATAGCAAAAACGTATACAGTGAGCTATCCATTTTGAAATAGTCTGCTTTGAAATGGCTTTTCCCTGTGCTCCTGCAGCGTATGCTACCAATAACTGCTCAGATTTTCTGAAAGCTTTGGTTTTGTCCAAGTAGAAGCGTAACTGTCTGTGAATGTCCAAGGAATGTAGTAGTCTCTCCCCTTTGTTCTGTGGTTTTGGATAAAAAGTTGGCAAGTGAATAGCTTGGTTTAGAGCCACACTTGATTCTACCTTGGGCATAAATGTAAGGTTAGTTCTTAAGGACACCCTGTCCTGGTGGAAGATGAGGAAAGATTCCACTGCCAGTAGTGCCTGTAATTCTGAAACTCTTCTTGCTGATATTATTGCCAGCAGCAGAGCAGTCTTCCAAGAGATGTATTTTAAATCTGCTGTGTTAGCTGGCTCAAAAGGAGGTAAAGTTAATTTTTCCAAAACAAAGTTGAGGTCCCAAGTTGGTGTAGGTGCTCTACGGGGTGGTCTCATGTTTTTAGCTCCTGTGAGGTACTGTTTGAGCAAAGGATTTGAAAAAAATTGGAGGATCCGTGTTGTAATGAGCAAAAATGGCTGA
This sequence comes from Protopterus annectens, assembly GCF_019279795.1. Lineage (NCBI taxonomy): Eukaryota > Metazoa > Chordata > Ceratodontiformes > Protopteridae > Protopterus > Protopterus annectens. Next base: position 1,899,593,143 of record NC_056741.1, read on the forward strand.
GGCATGAATCTTGATAGATGAGAAGGAGAGGCCCTTGTCCAGCATCTCAGTTAAGTATTGAAGTATCTGAGGAATGTTTGGTACAAGAGGGTCAAGGCTGTGTGCTTGGTTCCAGGCACAGAATCTCATCCATTTATCCGAGTAGGCTTTCCTGGTGCTAGGCCTTCTGGCCTCCAGAATGACATCCATAACAGCTTTGGAGAGAGGCAATGCTTGCTTGGTTAGGGAATTTTCCATGCAGCTAGATTTAAGGTCTTTAGCTGGCTGTGAAGTATCTGATTGTTGTGTTGTGTCAACAGCTGTGGGATTTGAGGCAAAATCCAGGGCGGTTCTTGTGTTAAGTTCTTTACGATTGGGTACCAGTGCTGGCATGGCCAGTCTGGTGCAATCAGGATCATCTTTGGCTCTTCCTGCCTGGCTTTTATGAGTACCTTTGGAAGGAGAGGTAAAGGACGGAAAGTAGTTTTTTCCAGCTGAATGAGAGGGCATCCACTTTCCATGCTTGTGGATGGTAGCTCTTTGTGCAGAATGTCTGTAGTTGGCAGTTCATTGGGGATGCAAACAGATCTATGTCTGGTTTCCCCCATTTTTGTGCTATCATTCTGAATATTTGTGGACTCAATTGCCATTCGTGAGGATCCATGATGCTTCTGCTTAGGTCGTCTGCCAGTGTGTTTTTCTCTCCTGGCAGGAATTGTGCCTGCAGATGAACTTGGTAGTTTAAAGCTGTGTTCCACAAGTTCATGGCTTGTATGCAGAGGGGGTAGGAGTGTGTGCCCCCTTGCTTGTTTATGTACCACATAACTGTGGTGTTGTCTGTCTTTAGTAGTAGTTGTCCTGGATGTAGCAGGTCCTTGAAAGATATAATTGCATTTTGTACAGCTAGCATCTCTTTTTGATTGATGTGGAGATGTCTTTGTTCTGCGGGCCACTCGCCCTGAATACATTTTCCTGCCATGTGTGCTCCCCAGGCGTAATCCGATGTATCTGTTGTCAGTGTCTGCCTGGCTGTGGGTTGAGTAAAAGGCTGTCCCTTGTTGAGGTGACAAGCTTGAGCCCACCACTGAAACTCCTGTTGTAGGCAAGGAATTAGTGGTATAACCGTTTCCAAATTTTGACAGTGTTGAGACCATACACTCTTTAGGTACCATTGTAGTTTCCTCATATGCAGGCTGGCATATGGAATTAGTAGTATGCAAGATGCCACGTAGCCCAAGGCCTGCAGAATTTTTCTTGCAGGGAGTTGGGTCTTTGTTGCCATTAAATGAAAATACTGAGTCAGTTGTCCTTGCTTGTCTGGCGTGAGATAAGCCATCTGGGCCGTTGTGTTTAAGCTGGCACCCAGGAATATTATCTGTTGTGAGGGCACTAGTTTTGATTTCTTTTCGTTTACTGTGTACCCCAGGCAACTTAACTTTTTTACGTACGCCAGATGCTTTAGAAGAATGCCCTTGCTCTCTGCTTGGATTAGGCAGTTGTCCAGGTATGGGTAAATTTGAATTCCTTTTTGCCTGCAAAATGCAATTACTGGTGCCAGGCACTTTGTGAAGACCCTGGGCGCAGTAGATAAGCCAAAGGGCAGTGCAGAGAATTGATAGTGCATTGAACCTGCTAGAAATCTGAGGTATCTTCTGCAGTTTTGTCTGATAGGGACATGCAGATATGCCTCTTTCAGGTCCAAAGTCACGAGCCAAGCTTTCTTGCCCAGCATGGGAAGAAGCTGCTGTAGTGTCAACATTTTGAATTTCGGAATATCCAGGTAAGTGTTCAGAGAAGAGAGGTCCAGAATGGGTCTCCAGGCTTTGTCCTTTCTGGGAACTAGAAAGAGTCTTGAGTAAAATCCTTGTCCTTGCTCTTGTGGTGGCACCTTTTGAATAGCTCTCATGTCCATGAGTGCTGTAATTTGTTTTTGAGCCTCTGCTCATTGATCTGGTGGCAGATTTGGCATTCCTTTTAACCTTGGAAGAGTGTGGAAGTGGAACCTGTAACCTTGAGATATAATGTTAAGAACCCATTTGTCTTTGGTGATGCAATGCCAATTGTGATAGAAAAGAGCCAGTTTTCCTCTCAAGGGGGCTGCCAAGAGAGAGCTGTTTGGCAGCTGTAGTGGGAAGTCATTGAGACTGTTTTTTATAAGGTTGAGGTCTGTCTTCCCCTTCTTTCTGGCCTGGTGTACCCCATTGTCGAGGTCTGTAAGGGCCTTGTGTCTGACCTCTACCTCTTGGATGTCTATATCTGCCCCTTTGAGGTCTGTCTGTGACTGGAAAGGACCAATTTTTTGTTGGCCAATTTCTGCTAAAACGAGGAGGTTGAACCTGTAAGAAATCTTTGACCGTTTGCATAGATTTTGCCTTATCTTCCATCTTTTTTAATGCCCCCTCTGTCTTAACTCCAAACAACACATCCCGTTGCAAAGGTGCTTCCAGTAATTTAGCCTTAACATGATCTGGTAAAGTACAGTTTTGTACCTACCATAAATGTAGATGTTCAAAGATCCACATTGCTGCAGTCATAACCTGTGGGTAGTCTGCTGTCCTCGGTCGGCCCGAATACCAAAGTGTTAGGCTGGCGTCGGTCATGGTCGCTCAGATCTGACGTCAGTACGCCGTGGTACTAAAGCGCATGACCGACGCCATATCCTCAGTCTTTCTTGCCCCAGATATCAGAAGGCCTTAAAAAGAAAGGCCATAGCCAAAAAATAGAAAAATACCCAATCACCAAAATAGCAACAAAAGATACACCACACACCACACAGCCACCCCAAACTACAGAGGGGAAGGAGGGAGGGTAAATTGGACTGCAGCAATGTGGATCTTCGAACATCTACATTTATGGTAGGTACAAAACTGTACTATGTTCTTCATCTCACATTGCTGCAGTCATAACCTGTGGGTAGAATCCCAAAGCAAAGGTAATGGGAGGTTGGTATAATCAGATAGCATTAGGAGCTGCTAACATGCCCTGTAATACTGCAGTGGCAAACCCAGCCCTAGATTTGGAATAAAGAGGAAGATGGTAATGCTTAGAAAAAGTGTGCACTGAACTCCAGGTAGCTGCCTCCAAAATATCCTTAGTAGCCACTCCCCTTAAAAAAGCAGTAGAAGTGGCAGTAGCCCTAGTAGAATGAGGTCTGATTCCAGCCGGAACCTTCCTACCATGATGAGAATAACAGAAGGCAATGCAATGCCCAATCCACTTAGAAATAGTTTGTTTTGTAACAGGCTTTCCTTGAGATCCCAAGGCAAAAGAAATGAATAACTGTTGGGACTGCCTGAACCCTTTAGTTCTGCTCAAATAATAACGTAACTGCCTGTGAATGTCCAAAGAATGCAAAATTTTCTCCCCCTTATTTTGGGGATCAGCATAAAAAGTAGGCAGATGAATAGATTGGTTTAAGGCCACATTAGAAACAACTTTAGGCATAAAAGTAGGATTAGTACGTAGTGAGACCCTATCCTTATGGAATATCAGGAAAGGTTCAACTGCCATCAGAGCCTGTAATTCAGATACCCTTCTAGCAGACGTAATGGCCAACAAAAAAGCAGTCTTCCAAGACAAAAACTTAAACTCTGAAGTAGCTGCAGGTTCAAAAGGAGATAAAGTGAGCTTTTCCAACACAAAATTGAGATCCCAGGAAGGAGTAGGAGCTCTACGTGGGGGTCTTATGTTCTTTGCCACTCTAAGAAATTGCTTGAACAAAGGGTGAGAGAATAATGGCGGGTCACAGTCATAGTGAGCAGAAATGGCTGCAGCATGAACTTTTACAGAGGAGAAAGACAAAACCTTGTCTAATAATTCTGTAAGATACTGAAGTGAAACATCAAAGCTTTTTGTTTCGCTCCAAAGAAAAAATCTCTTCCATTTATCAGCATAAACTTTCCTTGTACTAGGCCGTCTGGCCTCCAAAATGACATTCAAAACTTGATGAGGAAGCTGCGACCCCCCAGGGTCTAAAACAGAATACGCCAGGCTGTCAGATGTAGGGACTGAACCCTGACATTGCGGAAATGATTGCTTGCCTGGGACAAAAGGTTTGGAATTAATGGCAAAGGCCAAGGAGGCTCCCATACAAAAGTCCTCAGCAGAGGGTACCAGTGCTGACGTGGCCAATCTGGAGCTATCAGAATCATGCAAGGCTTGTCCTGCCTGACCTTCAGGAGCACCTTGGGAAGGAGAGGCAGAGGAGGAAAGGCATAAACGTGAAGGTTGTTCCAACTGAATGATAGAGCATCTACTTTCCAAGCTTTTGGGTGAAACAGCTTTGTGCAAAACTTTGGCAGCTGGTAATTCAGTGGAGAAGCGAACAGATCTATGTCTGGAGTCCCCCATGCCACCGTCAACTGTTGAAAAACATGAGGATCCAATTTCCACTCGTGGGGATCCACCATCTGTCTGCTCAAAACATCTGCTAAGGAGTTCTGTGCTCCTGGCAGAAACCTTGCCTGAAGGGTGAGGTGCAAACTGAGAGCAGTCTCCCATAAAATCATAGCTTGTCTGCAAAGAGGGTATGAATGAGTACCCCCCTGCTTGTTGATGTACCACATGACTGTTGTGTTGTCTGTCTGAATCAACACTTGTCCTGGGCAAAGTAAATCCTTGAAAGCCATCAGTGCAAATTGGACTGCTAACATCTCCTTCATGTTGATATGCAAATGTTGAAGTCTGGCAGGCCACATGTCTTGAACCCATTTTCCTTTGAAGTGTGCTCCCCAAGCCACGTCTGAGGCATCTGTCATTAAGATCTGACTCGCCTCTGGTCGGGTCACAGAGTCCCTTGTTTAGGTGACATTCCTGAGCCCACCACAAAAATTCCCTTTGGATGCAAGGTATCATCTGAATGGCAGTGTCCAAATCGTGGCAGTGTTGAGTCCATACGCTTTTGAGATACCATTGTAGCTTCCTCATATGCAGTTTGGCATTGGGAAGCACTAGAATACAAGATGCCATGAACCCCAAGGCTTGAAGGACTGTCCTTGCAGTCAGCCTGGACCGTAGAGCCAATTGCTGGAAGTAAAGGGAAAGATTTCTTTGTTTGTCCGGGGTCAAAAATGCCATCTGAGAGGCTGTATTCAGTCTCACACCCAGAAAGCACATGTCCTGAGAGGGTACTAGACTGGACTTTGTTTCGTTCACAGAATACCCTAGGCACCTTAACACTGCCATAACATACTGTAGATGGTGAAGTAGCTTGACTTTGTCTTGAGCCAGAATCAGGCAATCGTCCAAATAAGGATAAATTTGTATTCCCCTTAACCTTAAGAAGGCTATTACCGGAGCCAGGACCTTTGTGAACACCCTGGGCGCAGTAGATAAGCCAAAGGGCAATGCAGAGAACTGATAATGTAAAGTCCCAGCCCGAAAGCCCAGGAACCTACTGCAACTGGGCCTGATAGGAATGTGAAGATAAGCCTCTTTGAGATCCAGAGTTACCATACAGTGATCCTTGCCTAAAAGAGGCAGAAGTTGTTGCAAAGTTAACATCTTGAATTTTGGGATGTCCAGGTATGTGTTGAGAATAGACAAATCCAGAATTGGCCTCCAAGTGTTTCCCTTCTTTGGTACAAGAAACAGGCGAGAATAAAATCCTAGGCCTACGTCTGACGGAGGGACCTCCTGAATAGCCCCCATTTTTAGAAGTAAAGAAATCTGTTTGTGAGCCTCCACCTTTTGCTGAGAAGGAACGTCTGGCATGCCTTTGAAAGGAGGCAAGGTGTGAAAGTAAAACTTGTAGCCTCGACCTATAATGTCCAACACCCATTTGTCCTGAGTGACTAAAAGCCAATTTTGCCTGAAGAGTGCCAACTTTCCTCCCAGAGGAGCTGCCAGACAGGAGGGATCTGGCAGCTGGAGATACAGGTCATTGGGTCTGTTTACGAAAAGGCTGGCCCCTGCCCTCACCAGAAGACTGTGCAGGGGGAACTCCACGTCCTCGGCCTAAAAGAACCTTGAGCCTGAGCTCTGCCCCTACCACGTCTAGATCTGCCCCTAGACTGTAAATCAGAAGGATAAGCCCATCCCTTAGTAGGCCAATGTCTGCTAAACTTAGGGGGCTGCACCTGTAAAAAATCTTTAACTGTTTGCATAGATTTAGCTTTGTCTTCCATTTTCTTCAAAACTGACTCCACAGGTGAACCAAACAGAACTTCCGACTGAAGGGGAGCATCCAAAATTCGAGCTTTAACATGCTCAGACAAGTTCTGATCCTTAAGCCAAGCGTGTCTACGAAGAACTGATCCAGTGGCAGCCACCCTGGAAGAGGCCTGAAGAGCATCGAAACCACACTGCAAAGAATGCTTACCCACCTGATCAGAGGCATGAACTAAATCCTGCAATTCCTTACACTCAATGCCCTCTGCCAGAGCATCCACCTTAGATTTCAACTGACTTAGGAGAAAATTCTGGTACTTCAGCATATGAAACTGACAATTCAAAGCCCTCATTGCTAGAGTGGAAGAGGTATACACTTTTTTACCCCACCTATCCAAAGCTCTAGAATCTTTATCCATAGGAACTGGATTCTTTACAACAGAAGCCCTGACACCCTTAGGACCCTGGCTAATAGTTTCCGGTCAGCTCGGGCTCTTATACAAATATTTATGAGCCTCAGGCACTCTGTAATACCTGTCTGGCTTGACCGGGGCTGGAGGCAAAGAATCAGGATTAAGGGAAGCTTCAGAGAAAACATCCTGAACAACATCCAAAACAGGGGGTATAGCCAAGGGCCTGTGCTGAGGTAAAAACAAAAATTCCCTAAGCCTCTTTCTAGAATCTGAGAAATCCTGACCTTCCCACTTAAAATGCTGTCTCATGGAATGCAGGGTTTCAGAAAAAGAAAAATCCTCTGGTGGGGAAGCAGAAGGACTAGAATCCTCTGCATCTGAATCAGAATAAGGAGGAAAATCCTGAATGTCTTCAGCCGAAGACTCCGAATAATCTGAGAAATGCTCCAATCCTTCCACCTCTGGCTCCACCCTAGGCCTCTTATCTGGAGGAGGCAAAGAACCCCTGATTAAGGTAATTAAATCTTCTGCCATTTTCAGCATATGCTTCTTAGGTACAGAACCTGCAGAACTAGGGCTGACGCCAGGGGAAGATAAACCAGGCCTGACCTTGGAAGGAACCTTAGAGACAGAAGTAGAAGGCCTAACCACCTTATGCAAAGAAGGGACTAGAGAGACCTGAGTGGCCCCCTCAGCCTGCCCCGACTCCTGAGAGGCCACATCCTGCAAAACTAAAGGCTCCCCCTGAGACTCAACTGAAACCTCGGCCGGATCCACAGATTCCACCGTAGTTTCTAAAGAACCGGCGTCTGTAACGGACGACTCATCCTGCTTGGACTTTAACGATTTGTCCTTACGCTTCTTAGCGGTAGCGGGCGTCGGAGGATCCGACGGCATATTGTAATTACACCGCTTACCGAAGACAAGCCTAGCACAATCTAACCTACGTTTAATGGTGCGCTTATTAAATCTAGCACAAAAGCGACACCCGACTACGTCGTGCTCAGGCCCCAAGCAAGGAATACAAAGAGAGTGGTAATCCCTATGAGGTATCTGTTTCCCACAAGAAATACAATTATTCACTTTTTCTGACATCCGGATTTAACTGAGGCAAGAAAAGACAAAAATATTCCCCAACGGGGTACTTAGCCCAACTTGGTCTTCAGTCTGAAACTCAAAATACGAAAATTTCAGGACGCCAAACGGCACTTGCAAAACGCTGCTTCTGCTTCAGACCATGCGGCAATAAAGACTGAGGATATGGCGTCGGTCATGCGCTTTAGTACCACGGCGTACTGACGTCAGATCTGAGCGACCATGACCGACGCCAGCCTAACACTTTGGTATTCGGGCCGACCGAGGACAGCGGACTACCCACAGGTTATGACTGCAGCAATGTGAGATGAAGAACATCGTATGTTCTTTTAACCAAGCATGCCTTCTAATGACAGAGCCTGTAACTGCTGCTCTACAGGAGGCCTCTAAGGAATCAAAACCACATTGCAAAGTATGTTTTCCCACTTGTTCAGCTGCATGCAATAAATCCTGCATTTCTTTCAAATTAGGAGGATCTGAATCTGGAAGCATCTTTTGTTTAAAATGAGACATTAAAAATTGCTGATATTTTAGCATGTGAAACTGGCAATTTAAAGCTCTCGTGGCTAAAGTTGCAGATGTATAAACTTTCTTGCCCCATCTGTCTAATGCTCTAGAATCTCTGTCAGAGGGGACTGGGTTTTTAGCTGATGAGGCCTTAATCCCTTTGGGTCCCTGAGAAATAGTTTCAGGGTCAGCAACAGGGCTTTTGTATAGAAATTTGTGAGAGTCAGGGACTCTGTAATATCTATCTGGCTTAACTGGGGCTGGTGGTAAGGAGTCAGGGTTTAAGCTGGATTCAGTGTATACATCATCCACAATATCTAACACTGGCAGAATAGCAAGGAGTCTGTGTTGAGGCAGTAAAAGGAAGTCTCTGAGCCTTTTCTTGGATTCTGAGTAATCCTGGCCTTCCCAGTGGAAATGCTCCCTCATGGTATGTAAGGTCTCCCCAAAGGAGTAGTCCTCGGGCGGAGAGGCTGATGGAATCCTCAGCATCAGAATCCTCATAAGGGGGTAAGGAATACCCTAGGTCTGAGGATGAGTCAGAGGAAATGGACACCTGGTCTGAAGATTCATAGTCTGCCTCTTGTCTGGGCCTTTTACCTGGAGGGGGTTGGGACCCTCTGATCAGGGTGATTAGGTCTTCGGACATTTTTAGCATTTGTTTCTTAGGCATGAAAGCCTGCCCTGGAGATTGCTGTGTCTGTTTCTTTGCTTTTATTGGAGGCTTAGACTTAACAGAGGGTTTAATTGTTAACTGGGTAGGTCTGAAAACACCCTCTGAAGCTGTGGAATATTCAGCTACTTTGGGTCCCTCTGTAGGATTAAGCTCGGTAATTTGAATTGCAGGGGCGTCCGAAGGCCCAGCCAGCTCCACATGGGAGTCGGAGGCGGTCTGTGGTTCTATTGAAGCAGTCGTCAAGGGCTGCGTAGGCTCCTCGCTGAAAACAGGAGAACCGGCGACCGGCCTAGAAGAGGCCTCATCATCAGTCTTGGGCCTCGGATGCCTGTCCTTGTCCTTATGAATTCCGGTCGTCGGAAGTTCCGACGGCATAGTGTAATTAAATTTTCTGCCAAAATACTGTCGGGCAAAATCAAACCGACGTTTAATAGTGTGCTTGTTAAACCTAGCACAAAACCGACAACCAGTGACGTCGTGGTCAGGGCATAGGCATGGGATACAGTAGGAGTGGAAATCCTTATGAGGTATTTGCTTCCCACAAGAAATACAATTATTCACTTTTACTGACATCGGTCTGAGGCAAGAAAAAGTTTCCCTAACGGGGTACTTAGCTTTTTAGAAGACTTCGGTTCTGGATTCGGTATGAAAATCTCAGGAGTCGGCCGACCGGCACTTGCGAACTGCTTCTGCTTCGGGCACCGCGCGGCAAGAAAGACTGAAGAAAATGGCATCAGCTGCATCTTATATCCCCCTGTCGCACTGACGTCAGGGAAGAAGCGATAGCAACCGACGCCGGACCAAGACTCTGGAACTCAGGCCGACTGGGGAACCGCCTGACGGCAGGATAACCTAAGTGTAATGACTGCAGCAGTGTCACACGATGAACATCTACACAGCAGTGTAGCTGAACGAAATTACAATGCTTCATTCTCAATGCAGGAAACAACTGCACATATAGATAGAGAAAAATTAATAAAATATCACAGTAGAAATTTAACAAGTAGCAATTTGTAAGTAAAGTAGGACAGCAGTGACCCACACCCATCCTAGAACAGGAGACCAGGAAGACAAGGAACAATATGAAGATAATATTGTCAAAGTAAAATTGAAACAATAGCAGCATATCTATGATTAGACTGAATTACTGCACAGTTCGCATACTGCACTTTACAGTCCTTCAGTGTGTAGGTGAGCCACCTTAGTATTGCACTTAAGTTATTGCACATCCATAAAATAAGCCCCTTGATAGGCTAGTTATGTAACAGACGTTATGGTTCGTTTTTCCAAAGAGTTCAACAGCACTTCATCACCTATTTAGGAAAACTGTTTTCAAGACATTAAAACACACAGTGATAAAACAAACAATGAAGAAGCAAAATAAAATGTTTACTTTTGGAATGAACATTTTAGATAATATAGCTAACTTCATAATGTACTTGAAAAAATATCACTGCACACTATATACTAAGGTAAATACACAGCTTTCAAATGAAGTAAAAACATGTTTTATTTATTTTTATCATTTCAGAAAATGGTTTCTCCACACCTGAACAAAACAGAACTTTATTATGAGTGCACTTCAAGCACCTCAAATGCAGTCATATTTTTCATGCAGTAACTGCTAACCATCTATACAATTTAGTAAATGTATGTCATCTCCCCAAATACATGCACACAGGTAAATGAGTGTGCACGTGCTCACACACACGCACGTAAAAACTAAACCATTCTTACAGTTATTAAAATACACATACCTAGGCAAAATTATTTTTTCTTCTGGTGAAAGGGAAGCAAAATCATTAAAGGTGCTAAACTTCATAGAAGGTGGATGCTTGAAAGGTTTTGCTCCAAAATTGAACTCACACTGCTGATAAGACATGAAACTTGCTGCAGCAAAAAATCCAGACCTGTACATCATAAAAACAGCAAAAATGCATATTGAACAATTATAATGACACTGCGTCAATACATACAGTTCACAGCATTTTTATGTTATGTATGCCCTTTCTCACTGGACTGCCACTGAGTGTATAACCAGACATTTATCTTGTACTGGGATGTCCTAATCCTTTACATATGGAACAATGTGATAAAGAAATGCTCCAGATACACCTTGCATTTCAAGGCTGCATAGGATACAACTAATGAATTCACCAAAAAGAATGACAATTTCAAAGTAGTGTTTTCCTTCTCAGATGAAACCTCTGCTGTGTTCATTAAGACTGGCAGTATACTGCAGCATACGTCTCAATCTGTTAGCTGGGTTCCATTCTCACAGTCTGTACCTGTTGTAGCATGTGGGGTGTACATATATGTCTGTACATTTTATTCTTCTCACACACACACACACACACACACACACACACACACACACACACACACACACACACACACACACACACGTGTGTGTATATATATATATATATATATATGTATGCACATATATATAAATCTGTCTCCACTCTATAGCATCTCACCCAAGAAGCATTGACTTCTACTGAAACCTGGATGTCCCAGAACCATCTCGCTCTCAACCCCAATAAAAAACAACTCTTAATATTTACCCCCACAAAATCCAGCTTTGTTGACAAGTCACTACTCACCATTCACTCCCAAAATAACACCATTATTGAAGTCGTCCCCAGCACCAAATTACTAGGAGTCATCACTGATGAGAAATTAACATTCAACCTTCACATTTACAGTAACATCAAAATGCCCATCAGAAACTAGGTGCCCTGTATAGGCACAACTATTTTCTCAGTCTCATCGCAAAAAAGGCTCTAGCCTCATCATTCCTGCTTCCATCACTTCTATACAGCGCTCAAATCCTCACAAATCGACAGTCCTCTTTGCGAACAAAACTAGACTCTTGCTATAACAAAGTCACCAAATTTGCTACAAATGATAAATATTCTACCCATCACTGTTCCTCTCTGCATCAACTAAATTGGATAGAATCCCAAAACTCTCTCACATTCTTACAATTAAACACAGCTCACAAGTTCATCTACCACCAAGAAACCTGCCCTTCCCTCTCCTCCATGCCATACGAACCGGCTCCTTAGGTCCAAAAACAAAATGTTACTATCTATAGAGAAACCCAAGCTCTCAACCGGCTGAATGTATTCCTACTATGTCTCTAAGATATGGAATAATCTCCACCATCACTCAGAGCAATCAGAAACCGGACCTCCTTTAAAAAAATCCCACAAACTACATCTCTCCTCTAAATGGTGATGCTCCTGTTCCCAAACACGCAACTCCAACTTCTGACTTCTCCTCTCAGTGCTATCCTATATCAATTTCCATCATTCTGCCTACTTAATCCTTCCCTGTCACTTTCACCAGTCCTATCCATCCTCTGCACTTATATCTCCTCCTATATTCACTCTCTATTTAATCTCCTCACAGCTATGCACCTGCAGATATATTACTTTCATGTGTACTTGAATACACCCTATGCACCAATGTAAATATCATTAAAAAACATCTTCTCTGAAATATATGTCAGTCACTACTTCTGTCAATGATTGTATTTTTCTTTTTTTCATTCCTCGCTGCTTCTATTACTAGTTTCATGCAAGGTAACTGTACTGTATGATTTTGTTTTCTGTCTACATGATTATATTCTCTTTGTATGTGACTTTCTGGAGCTTTTCTCCCCGGGCCTCCACTGAAAATGGGCTCATTTCAGGCCCAGTGGACTTTCCCATTTAACAAACACAATAAATAAACATATATGTATGCATGCGTGTGTGTGTGTGTGTGTATATATATATATATATATATATATACACACACACACACACAAACACATACATACATAAAAACACACACATTTTACACAAACATATATATATACATATATACATATATATATATATATATATATATTTATAGACACACACACAC